>NC_043978.1:3103235-3216694 GCF_902148855.1 Sphaeramia orbicularis | reverse complement strand
GAGCCTGGAGCCTGGAGCCTGGAGCCTTTACCCTTGTGCATGGAATATAGAGCCAAGACTTTAAAGAATGGAGACCGGAACCCAGATACTCGAAGTGACCCCGAGCCCGGAGAAGAGAACCCAGAGCCTTGAACTGACCATGAACACTGAGCCTTAATCCCTGAGCCTGGAACCCAAACCCTGGAATTTACCCCAAGCCTGGATCCTGTAGCATTGAGCCGTGAGCCTGGTTCCTTTAGCCTGGAGCATGTAGCCATGAGCCTGGAGCCTAGATCAATGAGCCTGGAGCCTGGAGCCTGGAGCCTTGAGCATGTAGCCGTGAGCAAGGAGCTTGGAGCCTGGAGCCTGGAGCCTGGAGCCAGGAGCCTTGAGCCTTGAGCCTTGAGCCTGGAGCCTGGAGCCTTTATCCTCGTGCATGGAATCTAGAGCCCAGACCTTAAAGACTGGAGCCCTGAACCCAGATACTCGAAGTGACCCCGAGCCCGCAGAAAAGAACCCAGAGCCTTGAACTGACCATGAACACTGAGCCTTAATCCCTGAGCCTGGAACCCGAACCCTGGAACTTACCCCAAGCCTGGATCCTGTAGCATTGAGCCGTGAGCTTGGAGCCTGGAACATAGAGCCTGGAACTGACCTTAAGTCCGGACCTTGGTGCCCGGAACCAAAAAATGTCCCCAAGCCCGGAGCCCTGAACATGGACCGTAGAGCGTGGAGCCTGGAACTGACCCCGAGCACAGAACCTTGAGCTCGGAGCCTGGGCCCCAGATCATGGAGCCGTTAGCATGGAGCCGTGGAGCCTAGAGCCCGGAGACTGGAACTGACCCCGAGCACGGATCCTTGAGCAAGGACCCTGCAGCCCGGAGACTGGAACTGATCCCGAGCCTGGAGCCCTTAGGCTGGGGCTCGGAGCATTTAGCCGTGAGCATGGAGCTTTGAGCCTGGAGCTTGGAGCCTGGAGCCTGGAGCTTTGAGCGATGAGCCACGAGCCTTGAGCAGGGAGCCCGTAATCTGAAGCCTGGAGACTAGAGGTTTGAGCCCTGAGCCCGGAGCCTGGAATTTAACCCTTGCTCGGATTCTTGAAATTGGAGAATGGAGCGCGGAGACTGGAGTGTGGAGCCTGGAGCCTGGAGCCTTGAGCGATGAGCCACGAGCCTTGAGCAGGGAGCCCGTAATCTGAAGCCTGGAGACTAGAGAATTGAGCCCTGTGCCCGGATCCTGGAACTTAACCCTAGCTCGGATTCTTTAAATCGGAGAATGGAGCGCAGAGCCTTGACTGTGGAGCTTGGAGCCTGGAGCTTGGAGCCTGGAGCTTGGAGCCGGGAGCCCTTAACTGACGCTAAGCCCGGAGCATAGACCATGGAGCCTGGAGCATAGAGCCTGGAGCCCGGAACCTGGAGCCAAAAGCCTGGAACTGACACTGAGCCTGGAGCCTTGAACCTGGAGCCTGGAGCCTTGATCCTGGAGCCTGGAGCTTGGAGCCTTGAGCCTGAAACTCTAAACTGAACAAAGGCCTGGAGAATGGAGCCTGGAGCTTGGAGCCTGGAGCCTTGAACCTGGAGCCTGGAGCTTTGAGCCTGGAGCCTTGAGCCTTGAGCCTGGAGCCTTGAACCCAGAGCCCGCAGCCTTGAAATTACCCTGAGCAAGAAACCTGGAGCCTCGACCTGGTGTTAGGGGCACGGAGCCTGGAGCCATGAGCCATGAGCCTGGAGCCAGATGTGCAGAGCCTGAAACTGACCTTGAGCCTTGGGGCTTTAGCCTGGAGCCCGGACACGGAACAGACCCAAGCCTGGAGCCCTGTGCCTTGAACAAGGAGCCTGGATCCTTTAGCCCAGAGCCTGAAACTGATTCTGAGCCTGGAGTCTGGAGCCGGTAACCTGGTGCATGGAGCCCTGCAACTGACCAAGACCCTGGAGCCTGGCGCCTTAAGCCTGGAGCCGTGAGCCTGGAGGCCGAAGCTCGGAGCCTAGAGAGCAAAGCCTGGAGAGCAGAGCCTGGAGTCTTGAGCCTGGAGCTTAGAGTCTGGAGCCTGGAGCAAAGAGTCTGAACCATGCAGCCTTGAGCATGGAGCCTGAAGCCTAGAGCGTGGCACTGACCCCATGCCTTGAGCTTGGAGCCTTGAGCTCGGAGAGAGGAAATTACCTCAAGCCTTGAGCTTTGAGCCTAAAATCTTTAGCCTTCTGCAGGGCGCCTGGAGCCTTGAAAACGTAGCAACGAGCCTGGAAAATGGAGCCATTAGCCTTGAACTGACCCCAAGCTCGAAATGTGGAGCCTAAAACCTGGAGACCGGAACTTGGAACTTACCCAGGCCCAGAGCCTATAGCTCGGAGCCTGGAGCCTTGAGTGGGGAGCCCGGAGCCTGGAACTGACACTGAGCCCAGAGCCTTGAGCCCGGAGCCTGAAGCATTGAGCCTGGAAGTGACCCCGAGCATGGAGCCTTTAGCCTGGATCCCATTGCTTGAAGCATGAAGCCTTGAGAGCGGAGCCTTAAGCCAGAAGCCTTGAGCCTGGAGCCTGGAGCCTTGAGCCTGGAGCCTTGAGCCTGGAGCCTGGAGCCTGGAGCCTGGAGTCTGGAGTCTCGACTCGTGAGCCCTGACCCCAGAGCATAGACCCTTGAGCCTGGAACTGACCCCGAGCCTTGAGCCTGGAGCCTGGAGCCAAGAGCTTCAAGCATGGCATCTTGAGCCTGGAGCCAAAAGCCCAGAGCCTAGAGCCCGGTGACTTCAGCCTGGAATTTACTCTGAGCCTTGAGCTTGGAGCCTTCAGCCTGGAGCCTTGTCCTTGGAGCCTTTAGCCTGGAACGCGTAGCAACAGACCTGGACTATGGAGCCTGTAGCCTGGAACTTACCTCGAGCCTGAAACGTGGAGCCTTAAACCTGGAGACCAGATCTTGGAACTTACCCCATTCCAAGAGCCCGGAGCCCGGAGCCCGGAGCCCGGAGCCCGGAGCCCGGAGCCCGGAGCCCGGAGCCTGGAGCCCGGAGCTGACCCTTAGCCCAGAGCCCGGATCCTTGATTGTGGAGCCTTAAGCTTCAAGCTTTGAACTGACCCCGGAACCTGGGACCTGGAACCCAGAGCCTGGAACTGATCCCGAAGCCGGAGCCATGAGCTTTGAGACAGAAGCTTTGAGCCAGGAGCATGGAGCCATGAGCCTAGAAGAAGACCCAAAGCCTGAACTCTGGAGCACGGAGACTGGAAATGACCCCGTGCCCAGAGTCTTGAGCCCAGGGCGTGGAACCCGGAGCCTGGAACTTACCCCAAACCCGAAGCCTGGAGCCAGAAGCATGGATCCCAGAACTTTGAACCTACCCCATGCCAGGAGCCTGGAGCCTGGAGCCTGGAGGATGGAGCCTGGAGCCAGGAGCATGGATCCTGGAGCTTGGAGCCTGGAGCCAAGAGCCCGGAGCCTTGAGCGTGGAGCCTGGAGCCTAGAGCCTTGAACCAGGAGCTTGGAGCCTGGAGCCATGAACCTTGAGCCTGGAGCATGTAGCCTTGAGCCTGGAACATGAAGCTTGGAGCCCGGAGCCCTGTGCCCGGAACCAGGAGCCTGGAGCCCGGAGCCTCGAACTGACCACACGTCCGGACCTTGGAGACCGGAGCCTAGAAATGATCCCATGCTTTGAGCCTTGAGCGCGGAGCCTAGACGTAGGAGGCTGGAACCCAGAGCCTTGAACTGACCCCGAGCCTGGAGAACGAAGCATGGACTATAAAGCTGGACCTGACCCTGAGACTGAAACCTGGAGCCCGGAGCCTGGAACTAACCCTGAGCCTGGAGCCTGGATCCTGGAGACCGGAGCCAGGAGCATGGAGTCTTGAGTCTGGAGCCTTCAGCCCGGTGCCCAGAGCTTGGAACTGACCCCGAACCCAGAGCTTTGAGCCTGGAGGCTGGAGACGTGAGACTGGAGCCTGGAGCCTGGAGTCTGGAGCCTATAGCCTATAGCCCGTAGCCTTGAACTGACCCCAATCCTGGAGTCTGGAGCCTTTAGCCTGGAGCTCGTAGCCTGGAAACGACCAAAAGCTGGGATTCTTGAGCCTGGAGCATGGAGCTTGGAGCCTGGAGCCTGGAGCTGACCCCGAGCCCGGAGCAAGGAACGTGGAGCCTGGAGCGGGGAGCCTGGAGCCCGAAACCTAGAGCCTTGAGCCTGTAACTGAGCCCGAGCTCGGAGCCCTAACCCTGACCCTGGCCTCAGCCTTAACCGGGCCAGAGGATGTGATTTTCAGTCCCAGTGTGAGGAGGGGAGGGGGGAGAAAAAAAAAAAAAGAGTCAGACAGTAAGTAGGCAAAATAGTCAATAAATTGTATTGATAGAGCACTTTTCACAGACACAGTCAAAAAGTTCTTTACAGTGCAAAGCATAAATAAACAGTACAAATAAAATACAATTCAAATACCATTAAAACACAACAAAATACCATTACAATACATTTAAAATACGATAAATACAGCAAGTGCAATCAGTTTGTAGAAGCCCGAGTCACACCGAAGACAGGAAAGGAGGGCCAGAGTTCAGCCCCCACTGTGTGGCTGCAATGTGGGGAAACATTGCGTCTCCACGGGACGGTTTGAAAAATGCCAGAACTCAGTGTGCAGCTTTAAGGTGGCTGGAGGAAAGAGTGGGAGAGAGACAGAAAAAAAGAGTAAGACGAGGTTTTGGAGGAGCAGAGTTCTGAAAAATGGCCACAGACGGTTTGAGTTTTACCGTTATCAAGCTCCACGTGAGAAAAGGTAAAAAAGGGGATCAGCTAAACGGCGTTCTGTCTTTGAAAACACAAAACAGATTCCCATACAGGCCTGGAAAAATAGCAAAGTCCCAAAAAGGCCCTGAAAAAAGACAGACTCCACACGGTCCGCCGGCCTAATCCTTACCCGGGTCAGCGCGACATTTCCCGGCGTTCCTCCTCCTCAGCGCATGCCAGTGTGCAGCTTCAAGGTGGCTGGAAGAAAAAGGGTGAGGGAAGGGGAAAAGAAGAACCAGGACCAGGGCGAGAGTTCTTCCACGAGTGTGAGGCTTTGATGTTGGGCGGCATTCCGTTCCCACTGGGGGGGGGGTGAAAAATATACACAACTCAGTGAGCAGCTTGAAGGGGGCTGGAGAGAAGAGAGGGGGAGAGAGGGAAAAGATTCAGACCTGGAACAAGGTTAGGTTTCGGGCTGAAGTTGAGGAGAAGCCCCAGAGTTTGGAAAAAAAAAAAAAAAGGTGTTAGGCTTACAAGGGTTGTCTCTGGAAAAGAAATAACAAAGTTCAACATACGGTTCATGTTTTATCGTTATCCAGCTCCAGATGAGAAAATAACCGGAGCTTAAAAAAGGGGTTAGGCTAACCGGTGTTCTGTCTCTGGAAAAATAACAATGCCCCACACGGGCTGGAAAAAAGAAAGAGTCCACACCGTCCACCAGCCGTCCCGGTCTAACCCTGACAAGGGTCAGTGCGAAATTTCCCAGTGCTCTTCCTCGTCCATGCACGCCAGTGTGCAGCTTTAAGGGGGATGGAGGAAAGAGGGAGAGAGAGAGCAAGGGAGAAAGAAAGACAAAGAATCAGGACCATGGACAGAGATTTTCCACGAGAGTGTGGCTGCAATGTGAGGAAGCAATCCATCTCCACGGGGCGGTTTGAGAAATGCCAGAACTAAGTGTGAAGCTTTACGTTCTGCTTGAGACAAAACATCCTTGTCTCAAAAGTGACCAAATCAGCTTCTTATCGCGTGAAACGCTCAAAAATGACATTTTTACCAATACAGTAAGAAATGCATGAAAACACTGGGAGAAAAAAAAGTCAAAAATAAGTGTTTTCTGCCTATTTGTTAGAGTCTTCTCAGGTCTTGAAAAAACGTACATGTCTCAAAGTGACAAAAAAGCGTCTTATCGAGTGAAACGCTCAAAACTGAAATTTTTGTTTCTTCTACCCAGAAAAGTAGAAAAACGCTAAAAACAAGTCAGAAATTAGTGGTTTATGGTTGTTTTGTCAAAGTCATGTCAGTTCATGAAATTTTGCTTGAAAAAAAAAACATCCTTGTCTCAACGTGACAAAAATAGCTTCTTTTCGTCTGAAACCCTCAAAAATGAAATTTTTGCCTCTTGTACTCAGAAAAGCATGAAAACACTAAAAACAATTAAAAACTAAGTATTTCATATCTGTTTCTCATAAGTCTTCTCAAATCATTAAGTTCTGCTTGAAAAAAAAACATCTTTGTCTCAAGGTGACCAAAAAAGCTTCTATTCGTCTGAAACGCTCAAAAATGACATATTTGCCTCTTCTACTCAGAAAAGTATGACAACGCTACAAAAAAGTCAGAAATGAGTATTTTTTTGGCTGTTTCTTAAAAGCCTTCTCAAATAATCAAGTTCTGCTTGAAAAAAACATTTTTGTCTCAAAGTGACCAAAACAGCTTCTATTCGTCTCAAACGCTCAAAAATGACATTTTTTCCTCTTCTACTCAGAAAACCATGACAACACTAAAAACAAGTAAGAAAGACAGTGTTTTATGGCTGTGTTTTCAAAGTTTAAACAGTTTTTATTAAAAAAAAAAACATCCTTGTCTCAACGAGACAAAAACAGCTTCTTTTCGTCTTAAACACTCAAAAATCAAATTTTTTCCTGTTCTACTAAGAAAAGCATGAAAACTCTAAAAAACAAACAAAAAAAGAGTCAGAAATGAGTGTTTTATGGCTGTTTCTTAAAAGCCTTCTCAAATCACGAAGTTCTGCTTGAAAAAAACATCTTTGTCTCAAAGTGACCAAAACATCTTCTTTTCGTCTGAAACGCTCAAAATGACAATTCTCCTCTTCTACTCAGAAAATCATGACAACACTAAAAACAAGTAAGAAATAAGTGTTTTATGGCTGTGTTGTCAAAGTTTAATCAGTTCATGAAGTTTTGATTAAAAAAAACCATCCTTGTCTGAGAGTGACCAAAACAGCTTCTTATCGTCTGAAACTCTCAAAAATGACATTTTTTCCTTTTCTACTAAGAAAAGCATGAAAACACTAAAAACAAGTCAGAAATAAGTGTTATATGGCTGTTTCTTAAAAGTCTTCTCAAATAATGAAGTTCTGCTTGAAAAAAATATCTTTGTCTCAAAGTGACCAAAACGGCTTTATATCGTCTGAAACGCTAAAAAAATGAAAATTTTACGTCTTTTACTCAGAAAAGCATGATAACACTAAAAACAAGTAAGAAATAAGTGTTTTATGGCTGTTTTGTCAAAGTTTAATCAGTTAATGAAGTTTTGATAAAAAAAACAACAAAAAACATCCTTGTCTGAAAGTGACCAAAACAGCGTCTTATCGTCTGAAACTCTAAAAAATGACATTTTTCCTTTTCTACTAAGAAAAGCATGAAAACACTAAAAACAAGTCAGAAATAAGTGTTTTATGGCTGTTTCTTAAAAGTCTTCTCAAATCATGAAGTTCTGCTTGAAAAAAAAAACATCCTTGTCTGAAAGTGACCAAAACAGCGTCTTTTCGTCTGAAACTCTCAAAAATGACATTTTTCCTCTTCTACTCAGAAAAGCATGACAACACTAAAAACAAGTAAGAAATAAGTGTTTTTTGGCTGTTTTATCATAGTTTAATCAGTTCATGAGGTTTTGCTTGAGCAAAAAAACATCATTGTCTGAAAGTGACCAAAACGGCTTCTTATCGTCTGAAACGCTCAAAAATGACATTTTTACCTCTTTTACTCAGAAAAGCATGACAAATCGAAAAACAAGTAAGAAATAAGTGTTTTATGGCTGTTTCTTAAAAGTCTTCTCAAATCATGAAGTTCTGCTTGAAAAAAAAATCTTGGTCTCAAAGTGACCAAAACAGCTTCGTATCGTCTGAGACGCTCAAAAATTACATATTTTCCTCTTCTACTCAAGAAAGCATGACAACGCTAAAAACAAGTCAGAAATAAGTATTTTTTTTACTATTTCTTTAAAGTCTTCTCAAATCATGAAGTTCTGCTTGAAAAAAACATCTTTGTCTCAAAGTGACCAAAACAGCTTCTATTCGTCTGAAACGTTCACAAATGACATTTTTTCCTCTTCTACTCAGAAAATAAGGAAAACCGAGAAGTCTGGGCATTGTGGTGAGCCCAGCCCTTTAGCCCAGCGCAAGGAGCCCAGAGGCTATAGCCTGGAAATGACCCCAAACATGGAGCCCGGAGGCCGGAGGCTTGAGGCCCGAGCCCCGAGCCCCGAGCCCCGAGCCCCGTGCCAAGAGCCCTTAGCCCCGAGCCCCGAGCCCCGAGCCTGGATCTGAACCCGAGCCCGGAGCATTGAGCCGTGATCATTGAGATTTGAGCCTGGAGTCCGGAGCCTTGAAATGACTCTGTGCCTGAAGCCTAAAGCCTGGAGCGCGGAGCAAGGAGCGTGGAGCCTATAGCCCTTGCCTGGAGCCTGGAGCTTGGAACTGACCCCGAGCACGGAACCTTGAGCTTGGAGCCTTTAGCCTGGAGCATGGAACTTATCCCGAGCCAGAAGCCTTGCACCTGAAGCTGGGAGACTTGAACTTGGATCCTGACTCCATGCCCGTAGCGTGGAGCCTGGAGTCTTGAGCCCGGAGACTTTAGTCTTGAGCCTGTAAGCCCGCAGCCTTGAGCCTGGAGCCTGAAGCCTAAAGCCAGGAGTCAGGAGCCTTGAGACTGGAGCCTAGAGCCTTGTGTGTGGAGTCTGGAGCCCTGACCCCAGAGCATAGAGCCTGGAGCCTGGAACTGACCCCGAGCCTGGAGCCAAGAGCTTAAAGCATGCCACCTTGAGCCTGGAGCCCGGAACCTGGAGCCTGGTGACTTGAGCCTGGAACTTACCCCGAGTCTTGAGCTTGGAGCCTTGAGCCCGGAGAATGGAACTTACCCCGAGCCTTGAACCTTGAGCTGGGAACCTTTAGCTTGGAGCCTAGTGCTGGGAGCCTTGAGCCTGGAATGCGTAGAAACGAACCTGAACTATGGAGCCTGTAGCCTGTAACTGACCCCAAGCCCGAAAAGTGGAGCCCAAAACCTGGAGACCGGAACTTGGAACAAACCCCATGCCAAGAGCTTGGATCCTTTAGCCTTGAGGGGGGGGCACGGAGCCTGGAACTTTAACTGAGCCTTGAGCCAGGAGCCTGAAACATGGAGCCTGGAGCCTGGAGCCTGGAGCTGACACCGACCCTGGAGCCTATAGCCTGGAGCCAAGAGTTTTAAGCATGGAGCCTTGAGCCTTTAGTCTAGAGCCTGGTGACTGCAGCAATGAGCCTTGAGCGTGGAGTCTTGAGCCCAGAGCATGGAACTGACTCCGAGGCTGGAGCCTTGAGCCCGGAGCCTTGAGCCTTTAGCCAGGTGCCTGGAGCCTGAAATGTGTAGTCATGAGCCTGGAACTGAGCCCGAAAAAAGGAGCCTAGAACCTGGAGCCCGGAGCCAAGAACATTCTCCGAGGCCAAAGCCTTGGTCCCTTAGGAAGGAGCCTGGAGCCTGCAGCCAGGAAATGACCCTCAGAAAGGAACCTGGAGCCTTGACCTTGACCTTTACTTTGTGTCATGGAGCCTGGAGCCATGAGCCTGGAGCCCGATGCGCAGTGCCTGAAACTGACCCTGAGCCGAGAGGCTGGAGCTTTGTGCTCGGAGCATGGAACTGATACCAAGCCCGGAGCCCGGAGCCCGGTGCCTGGAACCAGGAACCTGGAACGCAGAGCCTGGATCCTTTAGCCCGGAGCCTGGATCCTTTAGCCCAGAGCCTGGAATTGATCCCGAGCCTAGAGTCTTGAGCCGGTAGCCAGGATAACGGAGTCTGCAACTGACCAAGACCCTGGAGCCTGGAACCTTGCGCCTTGAGCCGTGAGCCTGGAGCGTGGAGCCTTGAGCCTTGAACTGTGAACAATGAGCCTGGAGCCTGGAGCCTTGTGCACGGAATCTAGAGCCCAGACCTTAAAAACTGGAGCCCGGAACCAAGATACTCGAAGTGACCCCCAGCCCAGAGAAAAGAACCCAGAGTCTTGAACTGACCATGAACATTGAGCCTTGATTCCTGAGCCTGGAGCCCGAACCCTGGAACTTTTCCCAAGCCTGGAGCCCGTAGCATGGAGCCGTGAGCTTTGAGCCTGGAGCATAGAGCCTGGAACTGACCTTAAGTCCAGACCTTGGAGCCCAGAGCAAAGAAATGACCCTGAGTCCGGAGCCCTTGAACATGGAGCGTAGAGCGCGGAGACTGGAACTGACCCCGAGCATAGAACCTTGAGCTTGGAGCCTGTGGTCCGGAGCCTGGAGTCTTGAGCCAGGAGCGTGGAAATGACCCTGTGCCTGGAGCCTGGAGCCTGGAGCCCGGAGACTGGAACTGACCCAGAGCACGGAACCTTGAGCCAGGACCCTGTAGTCCGGAGACTGGAACTGATCCCGAGCCAAGAGCCTGGAGCCTTGAGCTCGGAGCATTTAGCCGTGAGCATGGAGCTGTGAGCCTGGTACCCGGAGAATGGAAATGCCCCAAAGTCCAAAGCTTGGAGCCTGGAGCCTTGACCCTTGAGTTAAGAGCCACAAGCCTTGAGCACGGAGCCCGGAATCTGACGCCTGGAGACTGGAGGCTTGAGCCCTGAGCCCGGAGCCTGGAACTTAAACCTACCTCGGATTCTTGAAATCGGATGATGGAGTGCGGAGCCTGGAGCCTGGAGCCTTGAGCCTGGAGCCTGGAGCCTGAAGCCTGAAGCCTGAAGCCTGGAGTGTGGACCATGGAGCCTGGAGCCTGGAGCTTGGAGCAAAGAGCCTGGAGCCCGGAACCTGCAGCCAAAAGCAAGGAACTTACACTGAGCCTGGATCCTGGAGCCTGGAGCTTGGAGACTTGAGCCTGGAGCTCTTAACTGAACCCAGGCCCAGAGCATGGAGCCTGGAGCCTGGAGCCCATAACCTGGACCCAAACCTGGAACTGACACTGAGCCTGGAACCTTTAGCCTGGAGTCTGGAGCCTGGAGCCTGGAGCCTGGAGCCTGGAGCCTGGAGCTTGGAGCCTGGAGCCTGGAGCCCAAAGCCCTGGAAATTACCCTGAGCGAGGAACCTAGAGCCTTGACCTGGTGTTAGGGGCATGGAGCCTGGAGCCTGGAGCCTGGAGCCTGGAGCCTGGAGCCTGGAGCCTGGAGCCTAGAGCCTAGAGCCTGGAGCAAGATGTGCAGAGCCTGAAACTGACCTCTAGCCTAGAAGCTTTTCCCTGGAGCCCGGACCACGGAACAGACCCCAAGCCCGGAGACCTGTGCCTTGAAAGAGGAGCCTGGAGCACGGAGCCTGGATCCTTTAGCCCAGAGCCTGAAACTGATTCTGAGCCTGGAGTCTGGAGCCGGTAACCTGGTGCACGGAGCCTGCAACTTACCTGGTGCCTTGAGCCTTGAGCCGTGAGCCTGGAGCCCGAAGCTCGGAGCCTGAAGAAAGAAGCCTGGAGAGCAGAGCCTGGAGCCTTGAGCCTGGAGCTTAGAGCCTGGAGCCTGGAGCCAAGATTCTGAAGCATGCAGCCTTGAGCATGGAGCCTGGAGCTTGGAGCCTGGAGCCTAGAGTGTGGCACTGACCCAAAGCCTTGAGCTTGGAGCCTTGAGCCCGGAGAAAGGAAATTACCTAAAGACCGGAGCCCTTAGCTTTGAGCCTAAAATCTTTAGCCTGGTGCAGGGAGCCTGGAGCCTGGAAAACGTAAAACGAGACTGGAAAATGAAGCCATTAGCCTTGAAGTGATCCCAAGCCCAAAATGTTGAGCATTAAACCTGGAGACTGGAACTTGGAACTGACCCCATGCCCAGAGCCTATAGCCCAGAGCCTGGAGCCTTGAGGGGGGAGCACGGAGCCTGGAACTTACATTGATCCCAGGGCCTTGAGCCCAGAGCCTAAAGCATGGAGCCCGGAGCCTGGAACTGACCCCAACCCTGGAGCCTATAGCCTGGAGCCCAGAGCATATAAAGCACGGAGCCTCTTGCTTTGAGTCACGAGCCTGGTGACTGGAGCCATGAACTGACCCTGAGCCTTGAGCCTGGAGTCTTGAGCCCAGAGTATGGAACTGACCCTGAGGCTGGAGCCTGGAGACGGGAGCCTTGAGCCTGGAGCAAGGTGCCATTAGCCTGGAACGTGTAGTCACAAACTTGGAGCATAGAACCTGTAGCCTGGAACTTTTCCCAAAATATGGAGCCTTAAACCTGGAACCTGGAGCCACGAACATACTCTGAGTCCAAAGTCTGGATCCTGGAGGAAGGACCACGGAGCCTGGAGCCTGGAGGCCGGAGCCAAGAGCCCGGAGAATGGAACTGCCCCAAAGCCTGAAGTTTGGAGCCCGGAGCCTTGACCGTGGAACCATGAGCCTTTGAGAAAGGGAGCCCAGACTCTTAAGCCTGGAGACTTGAGGCTTGAGCCCTGAGCTCGGAGCCTGGAACTAAACCCTAGCCTGGATTCTTGAAACCAGAGAATGGAGCCTGGAGCCTGGAGCCTGGAGCCTAGAGCCTAGAGCCTAGAGCCTAGAGCCTAGAGCCTAGAGCCTAGAGCCTAAAGCCTGGAGCCTGGAGCCTGGAGCCTGGAGCCCAGAGCCTGGAGCCTGGAGCCTTGAGCCTTGAGCCTGGAGTCTATAGCATGGAGCCTGGAGCCTGGATCCCGATGCCCTTAACTGACCCCAAGCCCGGAGCATGGAGCATGGAGCCTGGAGCTTGGACCCTTAGCCTGAAGCCTGAGCCGTGAGCATGGAGCCGTGGAGCCTGGAGCTCGGAGACTTGAACTGACCCAGAGAACAGATCCTTGAGCAAGGACCCTGCAGTCCGGAGACTGGAACTGATCCCAAGCCTGGAGCCTGTAGGCTGGAGCTCATAGCATTTAGCTGTGAGCATGGAGCTTTGAGCCTGGAGCCTGGAGCTTTGAGCAATGAGCCACGAGCCTTGAGCAGGGAGCCCGTAATCTGAAGCCTGGAGACTAGAGGCTTGAGCCCTGAGCCCGGAGCCTGGAAATTAAACCTAGCTTGGATTCTTTAAATCGGAGAATGGAGCGTGGAGCGTGAAGCCTGGAGTGTGGAGCTTGGAGCTGGAGCCCTTAACTGAGGCCAAGCCCGGAGCATAGACCATGGAGCCTGGAGCTTGGAGCCTGGAGCCCGGAACCTGGAGCCAAAAGCCTGGAACTTACACTGAGCCTGGAGCCTGGAGCCTGGAGCCTGGAGCTTGGAGCCGGGAGCCTAAAACTGTAAACTGAACCCAGGCCTGGAGCATCGAGCCTGGAGCTTGGAGCCTGGAGCCCGGAACCTGGAGCCCAAAACCTGGAACTGACACTGAGCCTGGAGCCTTGAACCTGGATCCTGGAGCCTGGAGCACTGAGCTTTGAGCATGGAGTCTTGAGCCTTGAGCCAAGAGCGTGCAGCCTGGAAATTACCCTGAGCAAGGAACCTGGAGCCTTTACCTGGTGTTACGGGCACGGAGCCTGGAGCCTTGAGCCAGATGTGCAGAGCCTGAAACTGACCTCGAGCCTTGAGGCTTTAGCTTGGAGCCCGGACTACAGAAAAGACCCCAAGCCCAGAGCCCTGTGCCTTGAACCAGGAGCCTGGAGCATGGAGCCTGGAACCTTTAGCCAAGAGCTTGAGACTGATTCTGAGCCCGGAGTCATGAGCCGGTAGCCTGGTGCACGGAGCCTGAAACTTACCAAGACCCTGGAGCCTGGCGCCTTGAGCCAGGAAACTTTGAGCCTGGAGCCTTGAGCCTGGAGCCTGGAGCCTGGACCCAAGAGTCTGAACCATGCAGCCTTGAGCATTGACCCTGGAGCGTAGAGCGTGGATCTGTCCCCAAGCCTTGAGCTTGGAGCCTTGAGCCCAGAGAGAGGAAATTACCTCAAGCCTGGAGCCTTGAGCTTTGAGCCTTCAGCCTTTAGCCTTGTACCAGGAGCCTGGAGCCTGGAAAACGTAGCAACGAGCCTGGAAAATGGAGCCATTTACCTTGAACCTTCCCCAAGCCTTAAATGTGGAGCCTAAAACCTGGAGACCGGAACTTGGAACTGACCCCATGCCCAGAGCCTGGAGCCTGGAGCCCGGAGCCTGGAGCCTTGAGTGGGGAGCCCGGAGCCTGGAACTGGCACTGAGCCTTGAGCCTTGAGCCTGGAGTCTGAAGCATGGAGCCTGGAGCCTGGAACTGACCCAGAGCATGGAGCCTTTAGTCTAGATCCCGAAGTTTGGAGCCCGGAGCCTTGACCGCGGAGCCATTAGCCTTTGAGAAGGGAGCCCAGACTCTTAAGCCTGAAGACTTGAGGCTTGAGCCCTGAGCCCACAGCCTGGAAATTACCCTGAGCAAGGAACCTTGAGCCTTGACCTGGTTTTTGGGGCACGGCGTATGGAGCCTGGAACCTGGAACCTGGAGCTTGGAACCTGGAGCTTGGAACCTGGAGCCTGGAGCCTGAAGCACGGTGCCTGAAACTGACCCCGAGCCTAGAGGCTTAAGCCTTGAGCCCGGAGAACGGACGTGACCCAATGCCCGGAGCCCTGTGCCTGGAACCAGGAGCCTGGAGCGCGGAGCCTGGAACCTGTTGCCCGGAGCCTGAAACTGATCCAGAAGCTGGAGTCCGGAGCCGGTAACCCTGAGAACAAAGTCTGCAACTGACCAAGACCATGGAGACTGGTGCCTTTAGCCTGGAGCATGTAGCCATGAGCCTGGAGCCTTGATTCTGGAGCCGGGAGCCTCGAGCTTGGAGCCTGGAGCCTGGAGCCTGGAGCCTTTACCCTACTGCATGGAATCTAGAGCCCAGACCTTAAAGACTGGAGCCCGGAACCCAGATACTCGAAGTGACCCCGAGACCGGAGAACAGAACCCAGAGCCTTGAACTGACCATGAACACTGAGCAATAATCCCTGAGACTGGAACCAAAACCCTGGAACTTACCCCAAGCCTAGATCCTTTAGCATGGAGCCGTGAGCTTGGAGCCTGGAGCATAGAGCCTGGAACTGACCTTAAGTCTGGACCTTGGAGCCCGGAACCAAGAAATGACCCCAAGCCCAGAGCCCTGAACATGGAGCGTGGAGCGCGGAGCCTGGAACTGACCCCGAGCACAAAACCTTGAGCTCGGAGCCTTGGCCCCAGATCATGGAGCCGTGAGCATGGAGCCGTGGAGCCTGGAGCCCGGAGACTGGAACTGACCCCGAGCACGGATCCTTGAGCAAGGACCCTGCAGTCCGGAGACTGGAACTGATCCCGAGCCTGGAGCCTGTAGGCTAGAGCTCATAGCATTTAGCTGTGAGCATGGAGCTTTGAGCCTGGAGCCTGGAGCTTTGAGCGATGAGCCACGAGCCTTGAGCAGGGAGCCCGTAATCTGAAGCCTGGAGACTAGAGGCTTGAGCCCTGAGCCCGGAGCCTGGAACTTAACCCTAGCTCGGATTCTTTAAATCGGAGAATGGAGCGCGGAGCCTGGAGTGTGGAGCTTGGAGCCTGGAGCTCTGAGCCTGGAGCCCTTAACTGAGGCCAAGCCCGGAGCATAGACCATGGAGCCTGGAGCCCGGAACCTGGAGCCAAAAGCCTGGAACTTACACTGAGCCTGGAGCCTGGAGCCTGAAACTGTAAACTGAACCCAGGCCAGGAGCATCGAGCCTGGAGCTTGGAGCCAGGAGCCCGGAACCTGGAGCCCAAAACCTGGAACTGACACTGAGCCTGGAGCCTTGAACCTGGAGCCTGGAGCCTGGAGCCTGGAGCACTGAGCTTTGAGCATAGAGTCTTGAGCCTTGAGCCCTGAGCCCGGAGCCTGGAACTTAACCCTTGCTCGGATTCTTGAAATCGGAGAATGGAGCGCGGAGCCTGGAGTGTGGAGCCTGGAGCCTTGAGACATGAGCCAAGAGCCTTGAGCAGGGAGCCCGTAATCTGAAGCCTGGAGACTAGAGGCTTGAGCCCTGAGCCCGGAGCCTGGAACTTAACCCTAGCTCGGATTCTTGAAATCGGAGAATGGAGCGTGGAGCCCGGAGTGTGGAGCTTGGAGCCTGGAACTTGGAGCCTTGAGCCCTTAACTGAGAAATAGCCCGGAGCATAGACCATGGAGCCTGGAGCCTGGAGCATGGAGCCTGAAGCCTGGAGCCCGGAACCTGGAGCCAAAAGCCTGGAACTTACACTTAGCCTGGAGCCTGAAACTCTAAACTGAACCCAGGCCTTGAGCATCGAGCCTGGAGCTTGGAGCCGGGAGCCTGGAACCTGGAGCCCAAAACCTGGAACTGACACTGAGCCTGGAGCCTTGAACCTGGAGCCTGGAGCATGGAGCTTGGAGCATGGAGTCTTGAGCCTTGAGCCAAGAGCCCGCAGCCTGGAAATTACCCTGAGCAAGGAACCTGGGGTAAGGGGCACGGAGCCTGGAGCCTTGAGCCAGATGTGCAGAGCCTGAAACTGACCTCGAGCCTTGAGGCTTTAGCCTGGAGCCCGAACTACGGAAAAGACCCCAAGCCCGGAGCCCTGTGCCTTGAACCAGGAGCCTGGAGCATGGAGCCTGGACCCTTTAGCTAAGAGCCTGAGACTGATTCTGAGCTTGGAGTCATGAGCCGGTAGCCTGGTGCACGGAGCCTTAAACTGACCAAGACCCTGGAGCCTGGCGCCTTGAGCCTGGACACTGTAGCCGTGAGCCTGGAGCCCGCAGCCCGGAGCCTGGAGAGAAAAGCCTGGAGAGAAGAGCCTGGAGCCTTGAGCCTTGAGCCTGGAGCCTGGAGCCTGGAGCCTGGACCCAAGAGTCTGAACCATGCAGCCTTGAGCATGGAGCCTGGAGCCCAGAGCGTGGATCTAACCCCAAGCCTTGAGCTTGGAGCCTCGAGCCAAGAGCAAGGAAATTACCTCAAGCCTGGAGCCATGAGCTTAGAGCTTTCAGCCTTTAGCCTAGTTCCGGGAGCCTAGAGCCTGGAAAACGTAGCAACGGGCCTGGAAAATGGAGCCATTTACCTTGAACTGACCAAAACCTTGAAATGTGGAGCCTAAAACCTGGAGACCGGAACTTGGAACTGACCCCATGCCCAGAGACTGGAGCCCGGAGCCCGGAGCCCGGAGCCCGGAGCCTGGAGCCTGGAGCCTTGAGTGGGGAGCCCGGAGCCTGGAACTGGCACTGAGCCTGGAGTCTTGAGCCCGGAGTCTGAAGCATGGAGCCTGGAGCCTGGAACTGACCCAGAGCATGAAGCCTTTTGTCTGGATCCCAGAGCTTGAAGCATGGAGCCTGGAGCCTGGAGCCTGGAGCCTGGAGCCTGGAGTCGCGAGCCCCGACCCCGGAGCATGGAGACCGGAGCCATGAACTGACCCCGAGCCTTGAGCCTTGAGCCTTGAGCCTTGAGCCTGGAGCCAAAAGCTTGAAGCATGGCGCCTTGAGCCAGCAGCCTGGAGCCCGGTGACTTCAGCCTGAAATTAACCCTGAGCCTTGAGCTTGGAGCCTTTACCCTTGAGCATGGAACCAACACTGGGCCACGAGCCTTGAGCTTGGAGCCGTCAGCCTTGAGCCTGGTGCTGGGAGCCTTGAGCCTGGAACTTGTAGCAACGAACCTGGACTATGGAGCCTTTAGCCTGGAACTGACCTCGAGCCTGAAACGTGGAGCCTAAAACCTAGAGACCAGATCTTGGAACCGACCCCATGCCAAGAGCCTGTAGCCTTGAGGGGGGACAACGGAGCCTGGAACTGACAATGAGCCCGGAGCCTTAAGCCCAGAGCCTGAAGCATGGAGCCAGGAGCCTGGAACTGACCCCGACCCTGGAGCCTATATCCTTGAGCATAGAACAAAAAGCACGGAGCCTTGAGCCTGGAGTCTAGAGCCTGGTGACTGGAGCCATGAACTGACCCTGAGCCTTTAGCCTGGAGTCTTTAACCTGGAGCATGGAACTTACCCCGAGGCTAGAGCCTTGAGACCGGAGCCTTGAGCCTGGAGCCAGGTGCCATTAGCCTGGAACGTATAGTCACAAACTTGGAGCATAGAACCATTAGCCTGGAACTGTGCCCAAAATATGGAGCCTTAAACCTGGAACATGGAGCCACGAACATACTCCGAGCCCAAAGTCTGGATCCTGGAGGAAGGAACGCGGAGCCTGGAGGCTGGAGCCTTTACCCTGGAGCATGGAACTTACACTGAGCCTGGAGCCTTGAGCTTGGAGCCTTCAGCCTGGAGCCTGGTGCTGGGAGCCTTGAGCCTGGAACGCGTAGCAACGAACCTGGACTATGGAGCCTTTAGCCTGGAACTGACCTCGAGCCCAAAGGTGGAGCCTAAAACCTGGAGACCAGATCATGGAACTGACCCCATGCCAAGAGCCCGGAGCCCGGAGCCCGGAGCCCGGAGCCTTGAGGGGGGAGCACGGAGCCTTAAACTGACAATGAGCCCGGAGCCTTTTTCCCAGAGCCTGAAGCATGGAGCCCGGAGCCTGGAACTGACCCTGACCCTGGAGCCTATAGCCTTGAGCCCAGAGCAAAAAGCATGGAGCCTTTAGCCTGGAGTCTAGAGCCTGGTGACTGGAGCCATGAACTGACCCTGAGCCTTGGGACCGGAGCCTTGAGCCTGGAGCAAGGTGCCATTAGCCTGGAATGTGTAATCATGAATCTGGAGCATAGAACCTGTAGCCTGGAACTGTGCCCAAAATATGGAGCCTTAAACCTGGAACCTGGAGCCACGAATATACTCCGAGCCCAACGTCTGGATCCTGGAGGAAGGAACGCGGAGCCTGGAGCCTGGAGCCTGGAGCCTGGAGCCTGGAGCCTGGAGCATGGAGCATGGAGCCTGGAGCCTGGAGCCTGGAGCCTGGAGCCTGGAATCGGGAGCCCAGACCCCGGAGCATGGACACCGGAGCCTGGAACTGACCCCGACCCTTGAGCCTGGAGCCTGGATCCAAGAGCTTGAAGCAGGGCGCCTTGAGCCTCGAGCCCGGAGCCCAAAGGCAAGGAGCCCGGAGCCCGGAGCCCGGAGCCCGGAGCCCGGAGCCTAGAGCCCGGTGACTTCAGCCTGGAATTGAACCTGAGCCTTGAGCTTGGAGACTTTACCCTGGAGAACGGAACTTACACTGAGCCTGGAGCCTTGAGCTTGGAGCCTTCAGCCTGGAGCCTGGTGCTGGGAGCCTTGAACGCGTAGCAACGAACCTGGACTATGGAGCCTTTAGCCTGGAACTGACCTCGAGCCCGAAACGTGGAGCCTAAAACCTGGAGACCAGATCTTGGAACTGACCTCATGCCAAGAGCCTGGATCCCGGAGCCTGGAGCCTTGAGGGGGGACCACGGAGCCTGGAACTGACAATGAGCCCGGAGCCTTGAGCCCAGAGCCTGAAGCATGGAGCCCGTGCCTGGAACTGACCCCGACCCTGGAGCCTATAGCCTTGAGCCCAGAGCAAAAAGCACAGAGTCTAGAGCCTGGTGACTGGAGCCATGAACTGACCCTGAGCCTTGAGCCTGGAGTCTTTAGCCTGGAGCATGGAACTTACCCTGAGGCTGGAGCCTTGGGACTGGAGCCTTGAGCCTGGAGCAAGGTGCCACTAGCCTGGAGCGTGTAGTCATGAACTCTGAGCATAGAACCTGTAGCCCGGAACTGTGCCCAAAATATAGAGCCTTAAACTTTGAACCTGGAACCACGAACATACTCCGAGCCATATGTCTGGATGCTGGAGGAAGGAACGCGGAGCCTGGAGCCTGGAGCCTGGAGCCTGGAGCCTGGAGCCTGGAGCCTGGAGGCTGGAGCCTGGAGTCGGGAGCCCAGACCCCAGAGCATGGAGACCGGAGCCTGGAACTGACCCCGACCCATGAGCCTGGAGCCTGGAGCCAAGAGCTTGAAGCTTGGCGCCTGTAGCCTCGAGCCTCGAGCCTCGAGCCCGGAGCCCGGAGCCCGGAGCAAGGAGCAAGGAGACTGGAGCCTAGAGCCTGGTGACTTCAGCCTGGAATTGACCCTGAGCCTTGAGCTTGGAGCCTTTACCTTTGAGCATGGAACTTACACTTAGCCTGGAGCCTTGAGCTTGGAGCCTTCAGCCTGGAGCCTGGTGCTGGGAGCCTTGAGCCTGGAATGCGTATCAACTAACCTGGCCTTTACCCTTGAGCATGGAACTTACACTTAGCCTGGAGCCTTTAGCCTGGAACTTACCTCGAGCCCGAAACGTGGAGCCTAAAATCTGGAGACCAGATCTTGGAACTGACCCAATTCCAAGAGCCTGGAGCCCGGAGCCCGGAGCCCGGAGCCCGGAGCCCAGAGCCCGGAGCCCGGAGCCCGGAGCCTTGAGCGCGGAGCCTGGAGCCTTGAGCCTGGAGCCTGGAGCCTGGAGCCTGGAACCTTGAGCCTGGAGCATGTACCCAGGAGCCTGGAACTTGAAGCTTGGAGCCTGGAGCCCTGAGCCTGGAGTCTAGTGCCTGGAGCCTGGAGCCTGGAACTGACACTGAGCCCGGAGCCTAGAGCCTTGAGCCCGGAACCAGGAGCCTGGAGTCTAGAACTGACCAAACGTCCAGACCTACGAGACCGGAGCATGGAAATGACCCCGTGCCTTTTGCCTGGAGCCTAGAGCCTGGAGCCTGGAGCCTTGAGTGCGGAGCCTAGACGTAGGAGGCTGGAACACAGAGGCTTGAACAGACCCCGAGCCTGGAGAACGGAGCATGGACTACGAAGCCTTGAACTGACCCTGAGACTGACACCTGGAGGCCGGAGCCTGGAAAAAACCCTGAGCAAGGAGCCCTTAGCTTGGAGCATGGAGCCCGGTGCCCGGAGCGTGGAGCATGGAGTCTTGAATCTGGAGCCTTAAGCTCGGTGCCCAGAACTTGGAACTGAACCCGAACGCAGAGCTTTGAGCCTGGAGGCTGGAGCCCAGAGCCCGGAGCATGGAAATGACCCCGACCCTGGAGCCTGGAGCCTGGAGCCTGGAGCCTGGAGTCTGGAGTCTATATCCCGGAGCCATGAACTGCCCCAAATCCTGGAACTCTGGAGCCTTTAGCCTGGAGCTCGTAGCCTGGAAAAGACCAAAAGCTGGGATTTCATGAGCCTGAAGCCTGTAGCCTGGGGCCTGGGGCCTTGAGCCCGGAGCCCGGAGCCCGAAGCCCAGAGCCCAGAGCCCAGAGCCCAGAGCCCAGAGCCCAGAGCCCGGAGCCCGGAGCCCGGAGCCCGGAGCCCGGAGCCCGGAGCCCGGAGCCCGGGGCCCGGAACCTGGAGCCTAGAGCCCGGAGCCTAGAGCCTTGAGACTGGAGCCTGTAACTGAGCCCGAGCTCGGAGCCCTAAACCCTGACTCTGGCCTCAGCCCTAACATGAACCCTGGAACATAGCCTGAGCCCAAACCCTGGCCCTGGCCACAGCCCTAACCCAAAGCCCTGGTAAAGAGCCCGAGCCTTGAGCCCTTACCCCGGCCCTTCCCTGGCCTCAGCCCTAACCTTAACCGGGCCAGAGGATGTGATTTTCAGTCCCAGTGTGAAGCTTTAAGGTGGCTGATGAAGAGAGGGGGAGGGGGGGGGGGGGAAGAGTCAGACAGTAAGTAGTCAATAAATTGTATTGATAGAGCACTTTTCACAGACACAGTCAAAAAGTTCTTTACAGTGCAAAGCATAAATAAACAGTACAAATAAAATACAAATCAAATACCATTAAAACACAACAAAATACCATTACAATACATTTAAAATACAATAAATACAGCAAGTGCAATCAGTTTGTAGAAGCCCGAGTCACACCGAAGAAAGGAAAGGAGGGCAAGAGTTCAGCCCCCACTGTGTGGCTGCAATGTATGGAAACATTGCGTCTCCACGGGACGGTTTGAAAAATGCCAGAACTCAGTGTGCAGCTTTAAGGTGGCTGGAGGAAAGAGTGGGAAAGAGACAGAAAAAAAGAGTAAGACGAGGGAAAGGAGGAGCAGAGTTCTGAAAAATGGCCAGCCACAGACGGTTTGAGTTTTACCGTTATCAAGCTCCACGTGAGAAAAGCACCAGAGGTCAAAAAGGTGTAAGGCTTTCAGGGGTTCTGTTTGGGGAAAAAATAACAAAGTCCCACATACGGTTCGAGTTTTTCCGTTATCCAGCTCCAAGATGAGAAAAGCACCGGAGGTTAAAAAGGGGATCAGCTAACCGGAAAAAAAAAAACAGGGGGTTGGAGGAAAGAGGGAGAGAGAGAGCAAGGGAGAAAGAAAGGCAAAGAATCAGGACCATGCCAGAACTAAGTGTGAAGCTTTACGTTCTGCTTGAGACAAAACATCCTTGTCTCAAAAGTGACCAAATCAGCTTCTTATCGCGTGAAACGCTCAAAAATGACATTTTGTTTCTTCTGCTCAGAAAAGTAGAAAAACGCAAGAAACAAGTAAGAAATGAGTGGTTTATGGTTGTTTTGTCAAAGTCTTATCAGTTCATGAAGTTTTGCTTGAAAAAAAAAACATCCTTGTCTCAACTTGACAAAAAAAAAGTTTCTTATCGTCTGAAACGCTCAAAAATGACACATTTGCCTCTTCTACTCAGAAAAGCATGAGAACGCTAAAAACAAGTCAGAGATAAGTATTCGATTGCTGTTTCTTAAAAGTCTTCTCAAATCATGAAGTTCTGCTTGAAATAAACATCTTTGTCTCAAAGTGACCAAAACAGCTTCTATTCGTCTGAAACGCTAAAAAATGACATTTTTGCATCTTCTACTCAGACAAGCATGACAACACTAAAAATAAGTCAGATATAAGTGTTTTATGGCTTTTTTTTTTGTCAAAGTTTAATCAGTTCATGAAGTTTTGTTTAAAAAAAACCCATACTTATCTCAACGAGACAAAAAAAAAGTTTCTTTTCGTCTGAAACGCTAAAAAAATCACATTTTTTCCTGTCCTACTAAGAAAAGCATGAAAAAACATAAAAAGAGTCAGAAAAAAGTGTTTAACGGCATTTTCGTAAAAGTCAGAAATGAGTGTTTTATGGCTGTTTCTTAAAAGCCTTCTCAAATCATGAAGTTCTGCTTGAAAAAAACATCTTTGTCTCAAAGTGACCAAAAACGCTTCTTTTCTACTGAAACGCTCAAAAATGAATTTTTGCCTCTTCTACTCAGAAAAGCATGAAAAACCTAAAAACAAGTCAAAAATAAGTGTTTAATGGATGTTTCTTAAAAGTCTTCTCAAATCATGAAGTCCTGCTTGAAAAAAACATCTTTGTCTCAAAGTGACCAAAACAGCTTCTTTTCGTCTGAAACGCTCAAAAATGACATTTTTGCCTGTTCTACTCAGAAAAGCATGAAAACACTAAAAATAAGTCAGAAATAAGTGTTTTATGGCTGTTTTGTCAAAGTTTAATCAGTTCATGAAGTTTTGATTAAAAAAAAACCATCCTTGTCTCAACGAGAAAAAAAACCCTTTCTTTTCGTCTGAAACGCTCAAAAATCACATTTCTTCCTGTTCTACTATAAGAAAAGCATGAAAACACATAAAAAGAGTCAGATATAAGTGTTTTATGGCTGTGTCGTAAAAGTCTTCTCAAATCATGAAGTTCTGCTTGAAAAAAACTTCCTTGTCTCAAAGTGATCAAAACAGATACTTATCGGCTAAAATGCTCAAAAATGACATTTTTACCTATATAGTCAGAAAACATGAAAACACTAAAATAAAGTCAGAAATAAGTGTTTTATTGCTGTTTTGTGAAAGTCTTCTCAAATCATGAAGTTTTGTTTTAGAAAAAACATCCTTTTCTCAAAGTGACAATAACAGCTTGTGTTCTACTGAAACGCTCAATAACAAAAAGACATTTTTGCCTCGTCTACTCAGAAAACAAGGAAATCCGAGAAATCTGGGCATTGTGGTGAGCCCAGCGCCAGGAGCCTTGATCCTAGAACTGAACACGAGAGCCTGGAGCTCGTAAGCCTTGAAATGACCCCAAACATGGAGCCCGGAGGCCGGAGGCCGGAGGCCGGAGGTTTAAGACCTGTGTCCGGATTCCGGAGCCTGGAGCCCCGAGCCTGGAACTGAACCTGAGCCCGCAGTCTGGAGCCGGTAAGCTGGAGATCGGAGCCTGCAACTTACAAATAACCTGGAGCCTTGAGTCTGGAGGGCGGACTTTTGAGTGTGGAGCTTAGAGCCACAGGTTTAATGACTGCAGCAAGGATCCCAGATCCTCAAAATGACCCCGTACCTGGAGCCATGAGACCGGAGCTTGGAGCTGACCAGTACAGAGTACAGAGCCTGGAACTGATCCCGAGCCCGGAGCATGGAGCCGTGAGCCTTGAGCCGTGAGCATGGAGATTTGAGCTTGGAGTCTGGAGCCTTTAAATGACTCCGTGCCTGAAGCCTGAAGCCTGAAGCCTGGAGCCTGGAACTAAGCCCGTGACAGGAACATTGAGCGTGGAGCCTAGAGCCCGTGCCTGCAGCCTGGAGCCTGGAGCTTGGAACTAAGCCCGTGACTGGAACATTGAGCTTGGAGCCTTTTGCCCGGAGCATGGAACTTACCCCGAGCCAGAAGCCTAACACCTGACGCCGGGAGACTTGAACTTGGAACTGACTCCATGCCCGGAGCCTGGAGCCTGGAGTATTGAGCCCGGAGCCCGGAGCCCAGAGCCATTATACTTGAGCCTGGAGCCTGCAGCCTTGAGCCTGGAGCCTGAAGCCAGGAGCCTTGAAAATGGAGCCTGGAGCCTGGAGTCTGGAGTCTGGAGTCTAGAGTCTGGAGTCTGGAGCCCTTACCCCAGAGCAAAGAGCCTGGAGCCTGGAACTGACCCCGAGCCTGGAGCCTGGAGCCAAGAGCTTGAAGCATGCCACTTTGAGCCTTGAGCCCGGAACCTGGAGCCTGGTGACTTGAGCCTGGAGCCTGGAGCAAAGAGTCTGAACCATGCAGCCTTGAGCATGGAGCCTGAAGCCTAGAGCGTGGCACTGACCCCATGCCTTGAGCTTGGAGCGCTGAGCTTGGAGCAAGGAAATTACCTCAAGCCTGGAGCCTTGAGCTTTGAGCCTAAAATCTTTAGCCATCTGCAGGGAGCCTGGAGCCTGGAAAACGTAGCAACGAGCCTGAAAAATGGAGCTATTAGCCTTGAACTGACCCCAAGCCCGAAATGTGGAGCCTAAAACCTGGAGACCGGAACTTGGAACTGACCCCATGCCCAGAGCCTATAACCCGGAGCCTGGAGCCTTGAGTGGGGAGCCCGGAGCCTGACACTGACACTGAGCCCAGAGCCTTGAGCCCAGAGCCCGGAGCCTGAAGCATGGAGCCTGGAACTCACCCCGAGCATGGAGCCTTTAGCCTGGATCCCAGAGCTTAAAGCATGAAGCCTTGAGAGCGGAGCCTTAAAAGCCAGGAGCCTTGAGCCTGGAGCCTGGAACCTGGAGCCTGGAGCCTGGAGTCTGGAGTCTCGACTCGTGAGCCCTGACCCCAGAGCATAGAGCCTTGAGCCTGGAACTGACCCCGAGCCTGGAGCCTGGAGCCTGGTGCCTGGAGCCAAGAGCTTCAAGCATGGCGTCTTGAGCCTGGAGCCCAAAGCCCAGAGCCCAGAGCCTAGAGCCCGGTGACTTCAGCCTGGAATTGACTCTGAGCCTTGAGCTTGGAGCCTTAAGCCTGGACCCTTGTCCTGGGAGCCTTTAGCCTGGAACGCATAGCAACAAACCTGGACTATGGAGCCTGTAGCCTGGAACTGACCTCGAGCCCGAAACGTGGAGCCTTAAACCTGGAGACCAGATCTTGGAACTTACCCCATTCCAAGAGCCTGGAGCCCGGAGCCTGGAGCCTTGAGGGGGGAGCACGGAGCCTGGAACTGATACTGAGCCCGGAGCCTTGAGCCCAGAGCCTGAAGGATGGAGCCCGGAGCCTGGAACTGACCCCGACCCTGGAGCCTTTAGCCTTGAGCCCAGAGCCTGGTGACTGGAGCCATGAACTGACCCTTAGCCTTGAGTCTGGAATTTTGAGCCCGGAGCATGGAACTGACCCCGAGGCTGGAGCCCGAAGACGGGAGCCTTGAGCCTGGAGCCAGGTGCCATTAGCCTGGAACGTGTAGTCACGAACTTGGAGAATAGAACCTGTAGCCTGGAACTTTGCCCAAAATATGGAGCCTTAAACCCGGAACCTGGAGCCATGAACATACTCCGAGCCCAAAGTTTGGATCCTGGAGGAAGGACCACAGAGCCTTGAGCCTGGATCCTGGAGCCTGGAGCCTGGAGCCTGGAGCCTGGAGGCTGGAGCCTTGAGCCCGGAGAATGGAACTGAGCCAGAGCCTGAAGCCTGGAGCCTGGAGCCTGAAGCCTTAAGCCTGGCACCCGGAGAATGGAACTGCCCCAAAGCCTGATGTTTAGATCCCGGAGCCTTGAGCACGGAGCCATGAGCCTTTGAGCAGGGAGCCCAGAGTCTTAAGCCTCGAGACTTGAGGCTTGAGCACTGAGCCCGGAGCCTGGAACCAAACCCTAGCCCGGATTCTTGAAACCGGAGAATGGAGCAAGGAGCCTGGAGCCCGGAGCCCGGAGCCCGGAGTCTGGAGCCTGGAGTCTTCAGCTTCAAGCCTGGGGCCTGGAGCCTGGAGCCCGATGCCCTTTACTGACCCCAAGCCCGGAGCATGGAGCATGGAGCATGGAGCCTGGAGCCTGGAGCTTGGACCCTGAGCGTGGAGCCTGGAGCCCTTAACTGAGCCCAAGCCCGGAGCTTGGAGCATGGTACCTGGAGCTTGGAGTCAAGAGCCATGAGCCTGGAGCCTGGAGCCTGGAGCCTGAAGCCTGGAGCCTGGAGCCCGATGATCGGTGCCTGAATCTGACCCCAGGCCTTGAGGCTTGAGCCTGGAGCAGGGAGAACAGAACTGACCCAAAGCCCGGACCCCTTTGCCTGGAACAAGGAGCCTTGACCTGGATCCTTGACCTGGTGTTTTGTGCCTGGAGCCTGGAGCCTGGAGCCCGATATGCGGTGCCTGAAACTGACCCCAAGCCTTGAGGCTTCAGCCTGGAGCACGGAGAACGGAATTGACCCAAAGCTTGGACCCCTATTCCTGGAACAAGGAGCCTTGAGCGCGGAGCCTGGATCATTTTGCCTGGAGCCAAAAACTGATCCCGAGCCTGGGGTCTGGAGCCGCTAGCCTGGAGAACGGAGTCTGCAACTGACCAAGACCCTGGAGCCTGGCGGCTTGAGCATGTAGCCGTTAGCCTGGAGCCTGAAGCCTGGAGCCTGGAGCCTGGAGCCTGGAGCCTGGAGCCTGGAGCCTGGAGCTTGGAGCCTGGAGCCTGGAGCCATGAGCCTGAAGCCTGGAGCCTTTAGCCTAGTGCATGGAATCTAGAGCCCAGACCTTAGTCTTTAAAGACTGGAGTCCGGAACCCAGATACTCGAAGTGACCCCGAGCCTGGAGAACAGAACCCGGAGCCTTGAACTGACCATGAACATTGAGTCTTAATCCCTGAGTCTGGAACCCGATCCCTGGAACTTACCCAAAGCCTGGATCCTGTAGCATGGAGCCGTGAGCTTGGAGCCTGGAACTGACCTTAAGTCCGGACCTTGGAGCCCGGAGCCAAGAAATAACCCCAAGCCCAGAGCCCTGAACATGGAGCGTGGAGCGCGGAGCCTGGAACTTACCCCGAGCACAGAACCTTAAGCTCGGAGCCTGGGGCCCAGATCATGGAGCCGTGAGCCTTGAGCCGGGAGACCAAAGCCTTTTACTTACCCCGAATCAAGAGCCTGTATCCTGGAGTCTTTAGCCCGGAGCCTGGAAATGACCCTTTGCCTGGAGCTTTGAGGCAATAGCCGACAACTGACCCCAAGCACAAAATCTTAAGCCAGAACCCTGCAGCCCGGAGACTGGAACTGACCCCGAGCCTGGAGCCTGGAGCTCGAAGCATTGTGCCGTGAGCATGGAGCCGTGAGCCTGGAGTCTGTAGTCCGGAGCCTGGAACTGACCCTGAGTTCGGATCCTTGAATGTGGATTCTGGAGTGTGGAAATGACCCTGTTTTCAGAGCCTGGAGAAAGGGGCGTGGATCCCCGAGCATGGAACTAACCCCGAGCCCGAAGCCTTGAGCCTGGAGCCTGGAGCCTGGAGCCCGAAGGCCAGAGCATGGAATACACCACGAACCCGTAACCTGGGTCCTGGAGACCGGAGACTGGAACTGATCTTGAGCCCAGAGCCTGGAGGTTTGAGCCTGGAGCCTGGAAGAAGACCCCGAGCCCAAAGGCCTGGAGCCCGGAAAAAACCCTGCGCCTGGAGCCAGGAGCCCTGGGTGTGGAACCTCAAGCATGGAACTTACCCCGAGCCAGAAGCCTTGCGCCTTACAGCCAGGAGACCGGAACTTGGAACTGACTCCATGCCCAGAGCCTGGAGCCTTGAGCCTGGAGATTTGAGCATGGAGCCTGGAGTCTGGAGTCTGGAACTTGGAGCCTGGAGCCTGGAGCTTTGAACTGAACCAGAGACTGGAGCCTGGAGACTGGAGCATGGAACTGACCCCGAATCCGGAGCCCAGATACTGGATCGATGAGCCTGGAACCTGGAACCTGGAACCTGGAGCCCAGAGCTGGAACTGACGCCGAACCCTAGAGCCTAGAGCCCGGAGCCTCGAACTGATCAGGAGCCTGGAGGCTGGAGCCTGGAGCCTGGAAGAAGACACCAAGCCAAAAACCTGGATCACTGAGCAAGGAGACTGGAGACTGGAGACTGGAACTGACCCCGAACCCTAATCCTGGAGCCTGGAGGCCGGAGCCTTGAACTGATCACGAGCCCATAACTTGGAGCGCAGAGCCTGGAGCTTGGAACCTGGAGCCTGGAGTCTGGAGCCTGGAAGAAGACCCTGAGCCCAAAGCCTGGAGCCCGGAGCCTGGAGCAGGGAACCTCGAGACTGGAACTGAACCCGAGAATGGTGCCTGGAGCCCGGAGCCTGGAGCTGACCCTTAGCCCAGAGCCCGGATCCTTGATTGCGGAGCCTTGAGCGCGGAGCTTCAAGCTTTGAACTGACCCCGGAACCTGGGACCTGGAACCCAGAGACTGGAACTGATCCCGAAGCCGGAGCCATGAGCTTTGAGTCAGAAGCTTTGAGCCAGGAGCATGGAGCCATGAGCCTAGAAGAAGACCCAAAGCCCATACTCTGGAGCACGGAGACTGGAAATGACCCCGTGCCCGGAGTCTTGAGCCCAGGGCGTGGAACCCGGAGCCTGGAACTTACCCCAAACCCGAAGCCTGGAGCCTGAAGCATGGATCCAAGAACTTTGAACCTACCCCATGCCAGGAGCCTGGAGACTGGAGCCTGGAGGCTGGAGCCAGGAGCCTGGATCCTGGAGCTTGGAGCCTGGAGCCTGGAGTCTGGAGCCTTGAGCCTGGAGCCAAGAGCCCGGAGCCTTGAACACAGAGCCTTGAGCGCGGAGCCTTGAGCGCGGAGCCTGGAGCCAAGAGCCTTGAACCAGGAGCTTGGAGCCTGGAGCCATGAACCTTGAGCCTGGAACATGAAGCTTGGAGCCCGGAGCCCGGAGCCCGGAGCCCGGAGCCCTTAGCCCGGAACCAGGAGCCTGGAGCCCGGAGCCTAGAACTGACCACACGTCCGGACCTTGGAGACCGGAGCCTAGAAATGACCCCATGCTTTGAGCCTGGAGCCCGGAGCCTTGAGTGTGGAGCCTCGACGTAGGAGGCTGGAACCCAGAGCCTTGAACTGACCCCGAGCCTGGAGAACGGAGCATGGACTACAAAGCCTGGAACTGACCCTGAGACTGAAACCTGGAGCCCAGAGCCCGGAGCCCGGAGCCAGGAGCCCGGAGCTTGGAGCATGGAGCCCGGAGCGTGGAGCATAGAGTCTTGAGTCTGGAGCCTTCAGCCCGGTGCCCAGAGCTTGGAACTGACCCCGAACCCAGAGCTTTGAGCCTGGAGGCTGGAGCCTTGAGACTGGAGCCTGGAGCCTGGAGCCTGGAGCCTGGAGCCTGGAGTCTGGAGCCTATAGCCCGGAGCCTTGAACTGACCCCAATCCTGGAGTCTGGAGCCTTTAGCCTGGAGCTCGTAGCCTGGAAAAGAAAAAAAGCTGGGATTCTTGAGCCTGGAGCATGGAGCTTGGAGCCTGGAGCCTGGAGCCTGGAGCCTGGAGCCTGGAGCCTGGAGCCTGGAGCCTGGAGCCTGGAGCCTGGAGCTGACCCCAAGCCCGGAGCAAGGAACGCGGAGGCTGGAGCGCGGAGCCCGGAGCCCGGAGCCCGAAACCTAGAGCCTTGAGCCTGGAGACTGTAACTGAGCCCGAGCTCGGAGCCCTAACCCTGACCCTGGCCTCAGCCTTAACCGGGGCCAGAGGATGTGATTTTCAGTCCCAGTGTGAAGCTCTAAGGTGGCTGATGAAGAGAGGGGGAGAGAGGGGGGAGAAAGAAAAAAGAGTCAGACAGTAAGTAGGCAAAATAGTCAATAAATTGTATTGATAGAGCACTTTTCACAGACACAGTCAAAAAGTTCTTTACAGTGCAAAGCATAAATAAAAAGTACAAGTAAAATACAATTCAAATACCATTCAAACACAACAAAATACCATTACAATACATTTAAAATACGATAAATACAGCAAGTGCAATCACTTTGTAGAAGCCCGAGTCACACCGAAGACAGGAAAGGAGGGCCAGAGTCCAGCCCCCACTGTGTGGCTGCAATGTGGGGCAACATTGCGTCTCCACGGGACGGTTTGAAAAATGCCAGAACTCAGTGTGCAGCTTTAAGGTGGCTGGAGGAAAGAGTGGGAGAGAGACAGAAAAAAAGAGTAAGACGAGGTTAAGGAGGAGCAGAGTTCTGAAAAATGGCCACAGACGGTTTGAGTTTTACCGTTATCAAGCTCCATGTGAGAAAAGATCCAGAGGTCAAAAAGGGGATCAGCTAAACGGCGTTCTGTCTTTGAAAACACAAAACAGTTTCCCATACAGGCCTGGAAAAATAGCAAAGTCCCACACAGGCCCTGAAAAAAGACAGACTCCACATGGTCCTGAAGCCTGTGACAAAAGAATGAAAGAATGTGACAAAAGTAGTTATTTTACAGTTATGTACATGTACTGTTGTCTATTAACAGAGAATACTGACAAATCAGTGGTTTATACAAATATGGCTAATATTTCATGTCATCTACTGGGGAGAATGTAATCAGTTCATGAAGTTTTGCTTGAAAAAAAAAACATCCTTGTCTCAACGTGACAAAAACAGCTTCTTTTCGTCTGAAACGCTCAAAAATGAAATTTTTGCCTCTTCTACTCAGAAAAGCATGAAAACACTAAAAACAAGTCAAAACTAAGTATTTAATTGCTGTTTTTTTTTTTTCAAGCAAAACTTCATGAACTGAAAGGACTTTGACAAAACAACCATAAACCACTCATTTCTGACTTGTTTTTAGCGTTTTTCTACTTTTCTGGGTAGAAGAAACAAAATTTTCATTTTTGAGCGTTTCACGCGATAAGAAGCTTTTTTGTCACTTTGAGACAAGGACGTTTTTTCAAGACCTGAGAAGACTCTTACAAAACAGGCAGAAAACACTTATTTTTGACTTTTTTTTCCAGTGTTTTCATGCATTTCTTACTGTATTGGTAAAAATGTCATTTTTAAGAAGATAAGAAGCTGATTTGGTCACTTTTGAGACATGGATGTTTTGTCTCAAGCAGAACGTAAAGCTTCACACTTAGTTCTGGCATTTCTCAAACCGCCCCGTGGAGATGGATTGCTTCCTCACATTGCAGCCACACTCTCGTGGAAGAACTCTGTCCATGGTCCTGATTCTTTGTCTTTCTTTCTCCCTTGCTTTCTCTCTCCCTCTTTCCTCCAACCCCCTTAAAGCTGCACACTGGCATGCATGGACGAGGAAGAGCACTGGGAAATGTCGCACTGACCCTTGTCAGGGTTAGACCGGGACAGCTGGTGGACGGTGTGGACTCTGTCTTTTTTCCAGACCCTGTGGGGCATTGTTATTTTTCCAGAGACCGAACACCGGTTAGCCTAACCCCTTTTTTAAGCTCCGGTTATTTTCTCATCTGGAGCTGGATAACGATAAAACATGAACCGTATGTTGAACTTTGTTATTTCTTTTCCAGAGACAACCCTTGTAAGCCTAACACCTTTTTTTTTTTTTTTTTTTTTTTTTTTTAACCTCTGGGGCTTCTCCTCAACTTCAGCCCGAAACCTAACCTTGTTCCAGGTCTGAATCTTTTCCCCTCTCTCCCCCTCTCTTCTCTCCAGCCCCCTTAAAAGCTGCTCACTGAGTTGTGTGTATTTTTCACCCCACACTCCAGTGGGAACGGAATGCTGCTCAACATCAAAGCCTCACACTCGTGGAAGAACTCTCGCCCTGGTCCTGGTTCTTCTTTTCCCCTTCCCTCACCCTTTTTCTTCCAGCCACCTTGTTCCAGTCTCCGGGCTGCAGGGTTCTGGCTTAAGATTTTGTGCTCGGGGTCAGTTTTCGGCTATTGCCTCAAAGCTCCAGGCAAAGGGTCATTTCCAGGCTCCGGGCTAAAGACTCCAGGATACAGGCTCTTGATTCGGGGTAAGTACAAGGCTTTGGTCTCCCGGCTCCAGGCTCACGGCTCCATGATCTGGGCCCCAGGCTCCGAGCTCAAGGTTCTGTGCTTGGGGTAAGTTCCAGGCTCCATGTTCAGGGCTCTGGGCTTGGGGTCATTTCTTGGCTCCGGGCTCCAAGGTCCGGACTTAATGTCAGTTCCAGGCTCCAAGCTCACGGCTCCATGCTACAGGATCCAGGCTTTGGGTAAGTTCCAGGGTTCGGGTTCCAGACTCAGGGATTAAGACTCAATGTTCATGGTCAGTTCAAGGCTCCGGGTTCTGTTCTCAGGGCTCGGGGTCACTTCGAGTATCTGGGTTCCGGACTCCAGTCTTTAAAGACTAAGGTCTGGGCTCTAGATTCCATGCACTAGGCTAAAGGCTCCAGGCTCCAGGCTCATGGCTCCAGGCTCCAGGCTCCAAGCTCCAGGCTCCAGGCTCCAGGCTCCAGGCTAACGGCTACATGCTCAAGCCGCCAGGCTCCAGGGTCTTGGTCAGTTGCAGACTCCGTTCTCCAGGCTAGCGGCTCCAGACCCCAGGCTCTGGATCAGTTTTTGGCTCCGGGCAAAAGGATCCAGGCTCCGCGCTCAAGGCTCCTTGTTCCAGGAATAGGGGTCCAAGCTTTGGGTCAGTTCCATTGTCCGTGCTCCAGGCTCAAGCCTCAAGGCCTGGGGTCAGATTCAGGCACCGATCATCGGGCTCCAGGCTCAAGGCTACAGGCTCCAGGCTCATGGCTCTCGGCTCCAAGCTCCAGGTACCATGCTCCAAGCTCCGGGCTTGGGCTCAGTTAAGGGCTCCAGGCTCCACGCTCAGGGTCCAAGCTCCAGGCTACAGGCTTCATGCTCCGGGCTTGGGGTCAGTAAAGGGCATCGGGCTCCAGGCTCCAGACTCCAGGCCCCAGGCTCCAAGCTGCAGACTCCAGGCTCCAGGCTCCAGGCTCCAGGCTCCAGGCTCCGGGCTCCAGGCTCCAGGCTCCAGGCTCCAGGCTCCAGGCTCCAGGCTCCGTGGTCCTTCCTCCAGGATCCAGACTTTTGGCTCGGAGTATGTTCGTGGCTCCAGGTTCCGGGTTTAAGGCTCCATATTTTGGGCAAAGTTCCAGGCTGAAGGTTCTATTCTCCAAGTTCGTGACTACACGTTCCAGGCTAATGGCACCTGGCTCCAGGCTCAAGGCTCCCGTCTTCGGGCTCCAGCCTCGGGGTCAGTTCCATGCTCCGGGCTCAAGACTCCAGACTCAAGGCAAAGGGTCAGTTCATGGCTCCAATCACCAGGATCTGGGCTCAAGGCTAAAGGCTCCAGGGTCGGGGTCAGTTCCAGGCTCCGGGCTCCATGCTTCAGGCTCTGGGCTCAAGGCTCCGGGCTCAGTGTCAAGTCAGAGCTCCGTGCTCCCCCCTCAAGGCTCCACGCTCCGGGCTCCAGGCTCTTGGAATGGGGTAAGTTCCAAGATCTGGTCTCCAGGTTTAAGGCTCCACGTTTCGGGCTCGAGGTCAGTTCCAGGCTACAGGCTCCATAGTCCAGGTATGTTGCTATGCGTTCCAGGCTAAAGGCTCCCAGGACAAGTCTCCAGGCTGAAGGCTCCAAGCTCAAGGCTCAGAGTCAATTCCAGGCTGAAGTCAACAGGCTCTAGGCTCTGGGCTTTGGGCTCCAGGCTCAAGACGCCATGCTTGAAGCTCTTGGCTCCAGGCTCCAGGGTCCAGGCTCGGGGTCAGTTCCAGGCTAAAGGCTCTATGCTCTGGGGTCAGGGTTCACGAGTCGAGACTCCAGACTCCAGGCTCAAGGCTCAAGGCTCCAAGATAAGGGCTCCAGGCTCAAGGCTCCTGGCTTAAGGCTCCGCTCTCAAGGCTTCATGCTTCAAGCTCTGGGATCCAGGCTAAAGGCTCCATGCTTCAGGCTCCGGACTCAAGGCTCTGGGCTCAGTGTCAGTTCCAGGCTCCGGGCTCCCCACTCAAGGCTCCAGGCTCCGGGCTATAGGCTCTGGGCCTGGAGTCAGTTCCAAGTTCCGGTCTCCAGGTTTTAGGCTCCACATTTCGGGCTTGGGGTCAGTTCAAGGCTAATGGCTCCATTTTCCAGGCTCGTTGCTGCGTTTTCAAGGCTCCAGGCTCCCTGCAGAAGGCTAAAGATTTTAGGCTCAAAGCTCAAGGCTTGAGGTAATTTCCTTGCTCCGAGCTAAAGGCTCTAAGCTCAAGGCATGGGGAAGTTGCCACGCTCTAGGCTTCAGGCTCCATGCTCAAGGCTGCATGGTTCAGACTCTTTGCTCCAGGCTCTAAGCTCCAGGCTCAAGACTCCAGGCTCTGCTCTCCAGGCTTTGCTCTCCAGGCTCCGAGCTTCGGGCTCCAGACTCACGGCTCCAGGCTCAAGGCACCAGGCTCCAGGGTCTTGGTCAGTTGCAGGCTCCGTGCACCAGGTTGCCGGCTCCAGACTCCAGTCTCAGAATCAGTTTCAGGCTCTGGGCTAAAGGATCCAGGCTCCTTGTTCAAGGCACAGGGCTCCGGGCTTGGGGTCTGTTCCGTGGTCCGGGCTCAAGGCTCCAGGCTCAAGGCTCCTGGCTTCAGGCTCCGCTCTCAAGGCTTCATGCTTCAAGCTCTGGGATCCAGGCTAAAGGCTCCATGCTAAGGGGGGGTTCCAGGCTCCATGCTTCAGGCTCCGGGCTCAAGGCTCTGGGCTCAGATTCAGTTCCAGGCTCCGGGCTCCCCACTCATGGCTCCAGGCTCCGGGCTAGCTGAGCCTGGAGCCTGGAGCTTGGAGCAAAGAGCCTGGAGCCCGGAACCTGGAGCCAAAAGCCAGGAACTGACACTGAGCCTGGAGCCTGGATCCTGGAGCATGGAGCTTGGAGACTTAAACCCGGAGCTCTTAACTGAACCCAGGCCCAGAGCATGGAGCCAGGAACCTGGAGCCCATAACCTGGACCCAAAACCTGGAACTGACACTGAGCCTGGAACCTTTAGCCTGGAGCCTTTAGCCTGGAGCCTGGATCCTGGAGCTTGGAGCCTGGAGCCGAGAGCCCAAAGCCCTGGAAATTACCCTGACCAAGGAACCCAGAGCCTTGACCTGGTGTTATGGGCATGGAGCCTGGAGCCTGGAGCCTGGAGCAAGATGTGCAGAGCCTGAAACTGACCTCTAGCCTAGAAGCTTGTGCCTGGAGCCCGGACCACGGAACAGACCCCAAGCCCGGAGAACTGTGCCTTGAAAGAGGAGCCTGGAGCACGGAGCCTGGATCCTTTAGCCCAGAGCCTGAAACTGATTCTGAGCCTGGAGTCTGGAGCCGGTAACCTGGTGCACGGAGCCTGCAACTGACCTGGTGCCTTGAGCCTGGAGCCGTGAGCCTGGAGCCCGAAGCTCGGAGCCTGAAGAAAGAAGCCTGGAGAGCAGAGCCTGGAGCCTTGAGCCTGGAGCTTAGAGCCTGGAGCCTGAAGCCAAGATTCTGAAGCATGCAGCCTTGAGCAAGGAGCCTGGAGCTTGGAGCCTGGAGCCTAGAGCGTGGCACTGACCCAAAGCGTTGAGCTTGGAGCCTTGAGCCCGCAGAAAGGAAATTACCTAAAGACCGGAGCCCTTAGCTATGAGCCTAAAATCTTTAGCCTGGTGCAGGGAGCCTGGAGCCTGGAAAACGTAACAACGAGACTGGAAAATGAAGCCATTAGCCTTGAAGTGATCCCAAGCCCAAAATTTGGAGCATTAAACCTGGAGACTGGAACTTGGAACTGACCCCATGCCCAGAGCCTATAGCCCGGAGCCTGGAGCCTTGAGGGGGGAGCACGGAGCCTGGAACTTACATTGATCCCAGAGCCTTGAGCCCAGAGCCTGAAGCATGGAGCCCGGAGCCTGGAACTGACCCCAACCCTGGAGTCTATAGCCTGGAGCCCAGAGCATATAAAGCACGGAACCTTTTGCTTTGAGTCACGAGCCTGGTGACTGGAGCCATGAACTGACCCTGAGCCTTGAGCCTGGAGTCTTGAGCCCGGAGTATGGAACTGACCCTGAGGCTGGAGCCTGGAGATGGGAGCCTTGAGCCTGGAGCCAGGTGCCATTAGCCTGGAACGTGTAGTCACAAACTTGGAGCATAGAACCTGTAGCCTGGAACTTTTCCCAAAATATGGAGCCTTAAACCTGGAACCTGGAGCCACGAACATACTCCGAGTCCAAAGTCTGGATCCTGGAGGAAGGACCACGGAGCCTGGAGCCTGGAGCCTGGAGCCTGGAGCCTTCAAACTGGAGCCCGGAGAAACAAACTGACCCTGATCCCAGAGCCTTGAGCCCAGAGGCTCGAACTGACCCCGATCTTGGATCCTGGAGTGCGGTGTCTGGAACCATGAGCCTGGTGCCCGGAACCTGGAGCCTGGAGGCCGGAGCCTTGAGCCCGGAGAATGTAACTGACCCAGAGCCTGAAGCCTGGAGCTTGAAGCCTGAAGCCTGGTACCCGGAGAATGGAACTGCCCCAAAGCCTGAAGTTTGGAGCCCAGAGCCTTGACCGCGGAACCATGAACCTTTGAGAAAGGGAGCCCAGACTTTTAAGCCTGGAGACTTGAGGCTTGAGCCCTGAGCTCGGAGCCTGGAACTAAACTCTTGCCCGGATTCTTGAAACCAGAGAATGGAGCCTTGAGCCTGGAGCCTGGAGCCCGGAGCCCGGAGCCCGGAGCCCGGAGCCCGGAGCCCGGAGCCCGGAGCCCGGAGCCCGGAGCCTGGAGCCCAGAGCCTGGAGACTTGAGCCTGGAGCCTGGAGTCGCGAGCCCCGACCCCAGAGCATGGAGACCGGAGCCTGGAACTGAACCCGAGCCTTGAGCCTTGAGCCTTGAGCCTGGAGCCAAGAGCTTGAAGCATGGTGCCTTGAGCCTCAAGCCCGAAGCCCGGAGCCCGGAGCAAGGTGCCCGGAGCCCGGAGCCTTGAGCCCGGTGAATTCAGCCTGGAATTGACCCTGAGCCTTGAGCTTGGAGCCTTTACCCTGGAGCATGGAACTTACACTGAGCCTGGAGCCTTGAGCTTGGAGCCTTCAGCCTGGAGCCTGGTGCTGGGAGCCTTGAGCCTGGAACGCGTAGCAACGAACCTGGACTATGGAGCCTTTAGCCTGGAACTGACGTTGAGCCCGAAACGTGGAGCCTAAAACCTGGAGACCAGATCTTGGAACTGACCCCATGCCAAGAGCCCGGAGCCCGGAGCCTTGAGGGGGGAGCACGGAGCCTTAAACTGACAATGAGCCCGGAGCCTGTAGCCCAGAGCCTGAAGCATGGAGCCCGGAGCCTGGAACTGACCCTGACCCTGGAGCCTATAGCCTTGAGCCCAGAGCAAAAAGCACAGAGCCTTGAGTCTAGAGCCTGGTGACTGGAGCCATGAACTGACCCTGAGCCTTGAGCCTGGAGTCTTGAGCCTGGAGCATGGAACTTACCCCGAGGCTGGAGCCTTGGGACCGGAGCCTTGAGCCTGGAGCAAGGTGCCATTAGCCTGGAACGTGTAGTCATTAATTTGGAGCATAGAACCTGTAGCCTTGAACTATACCCAAAATATGGAGCCTTAAACCTGGAACCTGGAGCCACGAACATACTCCGAGCCCAAAGTCTGGATCCTGGAGGAAGGAACGCGGAGCCTGGAGCATGGAGCCTGGAGCCCGGAGTAGGGACCCCAGACCCCGGAGCATGGACACCAGAGCCTGGAACTGACCCCGACCCTTGAGCCTGGAGCCTGGAGCCCAAAGGCAAGGAGCCCGGAGCCCGGAGCCCGGAGCCCGGAGCCTAGAGCCCGGTGACTTCAGCCTGGAAATGACCCTGAGCCTTGACATTGGAGACTTTACCCTGGAGCATGGAACTTACACTGAGCCTGGAGCCTTGAGCTTGGAGCCTGGAGCCTGGTGCTGGGAGCCTTGAGCCTGGAACGCGTAGCAACGAACCTGGACTATGGAGCCCGAAACGTGGAGCCAAAAACCTGGAGACCAGATCTTGGAACTGACCCCATGCCAAGAGCCTGGATCCCAGAGCCATGAGCCTTGAGGGGGGACCACGGAGCCTGGAACTGACAATGAGCCCGGAGCCTTGAGCCCAGAGCCTGAAGCATGGAGCACGGAGCCCTGAACTGACCCCGACCCTGGAGCCTATAGCCTTGAGCCCAGAGCAAAAAGCACGGAGCCTTTAGCCTGGAGTCTAGAGCCTGGTGACTGGAGCCATGAACTGACCCTGAGCCTTGAGCCTGGAGTCTTTAGCCTCGAGCATGGAACTTACCCTGAGGCTGGAGCCTTGGGACCAGAGCCTTGAGCCTGGAGCAAGGTGCCACTAGCCTGGAGCGTGTAGTCATGAACTACGAGCATAGAACCTGTAGCCTGGAACTGTGCCCAAAATATAGAGCCTTTAACCATGGAACCTGGAGCCACCAACATACTCCGAGCCCAAAGTCTGGATCCTGGAGGAAGGAACGCGGAGCCTGGAGCCTGGAGCCTGGAGCCTTGAGCCTTGAGCCTGGAGTCGGGAGCCATGAAGCATGGCACCTTGAGCCTCGAGCCCGGAGCCCAGAGCCCAGAGCAAGGAGACCGGAGCCAAGAGCCTGGTGACTTCAGCCTGGAATTGACCCTGAGCCTTGAGCTTGGAGCCTTTACCCTGGAGAATGGAACTTACACTGCGCCTGGAGCCTTGAGCTTGGAGCCTTCAGCCTGGAGCCTGGAGCCTGGTGCTTGGAGCCTTGAGCCTGGAATGCGTAGCAACGAACCTGGACTATGGAGCCTTTAGCCTGGAACTGACCTCGAGCCTGAAACGTGGAGCCTAAAACCTGGAGACCAGATCTTGGAACTGACCCAATGCCAAGAGCCTGGAGCCCGGAGCCTGGCGGAGCCTTGAGCGCTAGAGCCTTGAGCCTTGAGCCTGGAGCCTGGAACCTTGAGCCTGGAGCATGTACCCTGGAGCCTGGAACTTGAAGCTTGGAGCCTTGAGCCCTGAGCCTGGCTGAGCCTGGAACTGACACTTAGCCCGGAGCCAAGAGCCCTGAGCCGGAACCAGGAGCCTGGAGCCCGGAGTCGAGAACTGACCAAACAGTCCAGACCTACGAGACCGGAGCCTGGAAATGACCCCGTGCCTTGAGCCTGGAGCCTGGAGCCCTTGAGTGCGGAGCCAAGACGGAGGAGGCTGGAACCCAGAGCCTTGATAAGACCCCGAGCGTGGAGAACGGAGCATGGACTACGAAGCCTGGAACTGACCCTGAGACTGAAACCTGGAGCCCGGAGCCTGGAAAAAACCATGAGCATGGAGCCCGGAGCCAGGAGCCTTTAGCTTGGAGCATGGAGCCCGGAGCGTGGAGCTTGGAGTCTTGAATCTGGAGCCTTAAGCTCGGTGCCCAGAACTTCGAAATGACCCCGAACCCAGAGCTTTGAGCCTGGAGGCTGGAGCCCAGAGCCCGGAGCATGGAAATGACCCCGACCCTGGAGCCTGGAGCCTGGAGTCTGGAGCCTATATCCCGGAGCAATGAACTTACCCTAATCCTGGAACTCTGGAGCCTTTAGCCTGTAGCTCGTAGCCTGGAAAAGACCAAAAGTTGGGATTTCATGAGCCTGAAGCCTGTAGCCTGGGGCCTGGAGCGCAGAGCCCGGAGCCTGGGGCCCGGAGCACGGAACCTGGAGCGTAGAGCCCGGAGCCCGGAGCCTAGAGCCTTGAGACTGGAGCCTGTAACTGAGCCCGAGCTCGGAGCCCAAAACCCTGACTCTGGCCTCAGCCCTAACATGAACCCTGGAACTTAGCCTGAGCCAAGACCCTGGCCCTGGCCTCAGCCCAAACCCAAAGCCCTGGAACAGAGCCCGAGCCTTGAGCCCTTATCCCGGCCCTTCTCTGGCCTCAGCCCTAACCTTAACTGGGCCAGAGGATGTGATTTTCAGTCCCAGTGTGAAGCTTTAAGGTGGCTGATGAAGAGGGGGGGGGGGGGGGAGAGTCAGACAGTAAATAGTCAATAAATTGTATTGATAGAGCACTTTTCACAGACACAGTCAAAAAGTTCTTTACAGTGCAAAGCATAAATAAAATACAATTCAAATACCATTCAAACACAACAAAATACCATTACAATACATTTAAAATACGATAAATACAGCAAGTGCAATCAGTTTGTAGAAGCCCGAGTCACACCGAAGAAAGGAAAGGAGGGCCAGAGTTCAGCCCCCACTGTGTGGCTGCAATGTATGGAAACATTGCGTCTCCACGGGACGGTTTGAAAAATGCCAGAACTCAGTGTGCAGCTTTAAGGTGGCTGGAGGAAAGAGTGGGAGAGAGACAGAAAAAAAGAGTAAGACGAGGGCAAGGAGGAGTCGAGTTCTGAAAAATAGCCACAGACGGTTTGAGTTTTACCGTTATCAAGCGCCACGTGAGAAAAGCACCAGAGGTCAAAAAGGGGTAAGGCTTTAAGGGGTTCTGTCTGGGGAAAAAAATAACAAAGTCCCACATACGGTTCGAGTTTTTCCGTTATCCAGCTCCAAGATGAGAAAAGCATCGGAGGTTAAAAAGGGGATCAGCTAACCGGCGTTCTGTCTTTAAAAAAAAAAAAAAAAAAAAAAAAAACAGATTCCCATACAGGCCTGGAAAAATAGCAAAGTCCCACACAGGCCCTGAAAAAATACAGACTCCACACGGTCCGCCGGCCGTCCCGGCCTAATCCTTACACAGGTCAGCGCGACATTTCCCGGCGTTCCTCCTCCTCAGCGCATGCCAGTGTGCAGCTTCAAGGTGGCGAGAGTTCTTACACGAGTGTGAGGCTTTGATGTTGGGCAGCATTACGTTCCCACTGGGGGGGGGGGGGGGGGGGTTTGTTGAAAAATATACACAACTCAGTTAGCAGCTTTAAGGGGGTTGGAGGAAAGAGGGAGAGAGAGCAAGGGAGAAAGAAAGACAAAGAATCAGGACCATGGAAAGAGTTCTTCCACGAGAGTGTGGCTGTAATGTGAGGAAGCAATCCATCTCCACGGTGCGGTTTGAGAAATGCCAGAACTAAGTGTGAAGCTTTACGTTCTCCTTGAGACAAAACATCCTTGTCTCAAAAGTGACCAAATCAGCTTCTTATCGCGTGAAACGCTAAAAAATGAAATTTTTGTTTCTTCTACTCAGAAAAGTAGAAAAATTTAAGAAACAAGTAAGAAATGAGTGGTTTATGGTCTTTTTGTCAAAGTCTTTTCAGTTCATGAAGTTTTGGTTGAAAAAAAAAAACATCCTTTTCTCAACTTGACAAAAAAAAAAGCTTCTTATCGTCTGAAACGCTCAAAAATGACACATTTGCCTCTTCTACTCAGAAAAGCATGACAACGCTAAAAACAAGTCAGAAAAAAGTATTTTATGACTGTTTCTAAAAAAGTCTTCTCAAATCATGAAGTTCTGCTTGAAATAAAAATCTTTGTCTCAAAGAGACCAAAAAAGCTTCTACCCGTTTGAAACGCTAAAAAATGACATTTTTTCCTCTTCTACTCAGGAAAGCATGACAACACAAAAAATAAGTCAGATATAAGTGTTTTATGTCTGTTTTGTCAAAGTTTTGTCAATTCATGAAGTTTTGTTTTAAAAAAAAACAAAACATATTTGTCTCAACGAGACAAAAACAGCTTCTTTTCGTCTGAAACAGTCAAAAATCACATTTTATCCTGTTCTACTAAGAAAAGCATGAAAACTCTAAAAAAAAAAAAAAAAAAAAAAAAAAAAGTCAGAAATAAGTATTTTATGGCTGTTTCTTAAGTCTTCTCAAATCATGAAGTTCTGCTTGAAAAAAACATCTTTGTGTCAAAGTGACCAAAACAGCTTCTTGTCATCTGAAACAATCAAAAATGACATTTTTGCCTCTTCTACTCAGAAAAGCATGACAACACTAAAAAAAAGTCGGAAATAAGTGTTTTATGGCTGTTTTGTTTAAGTTTAATCAGTTCATGAAGTTTTGATTAAAAAAAACATCCTTGTCTCAACGAGAAAAAAAAAGCTTCTTTTCGTCTGAAACGCTAAAAAATCACATTTTTTTCCCTGTTCTACTAAGACAAGCATGGAAACACATAAAAAGAGTAAGAAAAAAGTGTTTTACGGCATTTTCGTAAGTCTTCTCAAATCATCAAGTTCTGCTTGAAAAAAAGACTTCCTTGTCTCAAAGTGACCAAAACAGATTCTTATCGTCTGAAACGCTCAAAAATGACAAAAATGACGCTCTTCTACGCGGAAATGAAGTAAAACACTAAAAACAAGGAAAAAAATAATTGTTTTATGGCTTTTACTTTTAATAGTATTCTAAAATTATGAAGTTCCCCATGAAAAAAAAATCCTTGTCTCAAAGTGACCAAAACAGCTTCTTATCGTCTAAAATGCTCAAAAATGACATTTTTACCTATATAGTCAGAAAACATGAAAACACTAAAAAAAAAGAGTCAGAAATAAGTGTTTTATTGCTGTTTTGTCAAAGTCTTCTCAGATCATGAAGTTTTGTTTTAGAAAAAACATCCTTTTCTCAAAGTGACAAAAACAGCTTCTGTTCTTCTGAAACGCTCAAAAATGACAATTTGTTCCTCTTCTATTCAGAAAACAAGGAAATCCGAGAAGTCTGGGCATTGTGGTGAGCCCAGCGCCAAGAGCCCGGAGCCTTGAGCACTGAACTGAAAACGAGACCGGAGCCTTGAGCCCGTAAGCCTGGAAATGACCCCAAACATGGAGCCCGGAGGTCGGAGGCTGGAGGCTGGAGTCCGGAGCCCAGGGCCCGGAGGTTTGAGACCTAATTCCGGATTCCGGAGTCCGGAGCCCGGAGCCCCGAGCCCTTAGCCCCGAGCCTGGAACTGAACCCGAGCCCGCAGTCTGGAGCCGGTAACCTGGAGATCGGAGCCTGCAACTTACAAATAACCTGGAGCCTTGAGTCTGGAGGGCGGACTTTTGAGCGTGGAGCTTAGAGCCACGGGCTTAAGGACTGCAGCAAGGAGCCCAGATCCTCAAAATGACCCCGTACCTTGAGCCATGAGACCGGAGCTTGGAGCTGACCACGAGTACAGAGCCTGGAACTGATCCCGAGCCCGGAGCATAGAGCCGTGAGCATGGAGATTTGAGCCCAGAGTCCAGAGCCTTGAAATGACTCCGTGCCTGAAGCCTGAAGCCTGAAGCCTGGAGCCTGGAGCCTGGAGCCTGGAGCGCGGAGCTAGGAGCGTGGAGCCAAGAGCCGGTGCCTGGAGCCTGGAGCCTGGAGCTTGGAACTAACCCCGTGACTGGAACATTGAGCTTGGAGCCTAGAGCCCGGTGACTTGAGCTATAACTGACCCAGAGCCTTGAGCTTGGAGCCTTTAGCCCGGAGCATGGAACTTACCCCGAGCCAGAAGCCTAGCACCTGAAGCCGGGAGACTTGAACTTAGAACTGACTCCATGCCCGGAGCCTGGAGCCTGGAGTCTTGAGCCCGGAGCCCGGAGCCTTTATACTTGAGCCCGCAGCCTTGAGCCTGGAGCCTGAAGCCAGGAGCCAGGAACCTTGACAATTGAGCCTGGAGTCTGGAGTCTTGAGTCTGGAGTCTGGAGTCTGGAGCCCTTACCCCAGAGCAAAGAGCCTGGAGCCTGGAAGTGACCCCGAGCCTGGAGCCTGGAGCAAAGAGCTTGAAGCATGCCACCTTGAGCCTGGTGACTTGAGCCTGGAACTGACCCCGAGCCTTGAACCTTGAGCTTTGAACCTTTAGCCTGGAGCCTAATGCTGGGAGCCTTGAGCCTGGAATGCGTAGAAACGAACCTGGACTATGGAGCCTGTAGCCTGGAACCTACCCCGAGCATAGAACCTTGAGCTTGGAGCCTGGGGTCCGGAGCCTGGAGTCTTGAGCAAGGAGCCTGAAATGAGCCTGTGCCTGGAGCCTGGAGCCTGGAACTTAACCCGACCACGGAACCTTGAGCCAAGACCCTGTAGCCCAGAGACTGGAACTGATCCCGAGCCTGGAGCCTGGAGCCTGGAGCTCGGAGCATTTAGCCGTGAGCATGGAGCTTTGAGCCTGGAGCCTGGTACCCGGAGAATGGAACTGCCCCAAAGCCCGAAGCCGGGAGCCTGGAGCCTGGAGCCTTGAGCGAAGAGCCACAAGTCTTGAGCATGGAGCCCGGAATCTGATGCCTGGAGACTGAAGGCTTGAGCCCCGAGCCTGGAGCCTGGAACTTAACCCTACCTCGGATTCTTAAAATCGGAGAATGGAGTGCGGAGCCTGGAGTGTGGAGCCTGAAGTCTGGAGTGTGGAGCCTGGAGCCTGGAGCCCTTAACTGACCCCAGGACCGAAGCATGGAGCTTGGAGCCTGGAGCTTGGAGCCTGGAGCCCATAACGGACCCAAGGCCCGAAGCATGGAGCCTGTAGCATGGAGCCAAGAGCCTGGAGGCCGGAACCTGAAGCCAAAAGCCTGGAACTGACACTGAGCCTTGATCCTGGAGCCTGAAGCTTGGAGCCTGGAGCTTGCAGCCTGGAGTCTGGAGCTCTTAACTGAACCCAGGCCCGGAGGCTGGAGCTTGGAGCCTGGAGCATGGAGCATGGAGCCTGGAGCCCGGAACCTGGACCCAAAACCTGGAACTGACACTGAGCCTGGAGCCTTTAGCCTCGAGCCTGGAGTGTGGTTACTGGAGCTTGGAGCCTGGAGCCCAGAGCCCAAAGCCTGGAAATTACCCTGAGCAAGTAACCTAGAGCTTTGACCTGGTGTTAGGGGCACGGAGCCTGGAGCCTGGAGCCTGGAGCCTGGAGCCTGAAGCCTGGAGCCTGGAGCCTGGAGCCTGGAGCAAGATGTGCAGAGCCTGAAACTGACCTCTAGCCTAGAAGCTTTAGCCTGGAGCCCGGACCACGGAACAGACCCCTAGCCCGGAGGCCTGTGCCTTGAACAAGGAGCCTGGAGCGCGGAGCCTGGGGAGCGAAGCCTGGAGAATCGAGCCTGCAGCCTTGAGCCTGGAGCTTTGAGCCTGGAGCCTGGAGCCTGGAGCCTGGAACCATGCAGCCTTGAGCATGGAGCCTGGAGCCAAGAGCGTGGCTCTTACCCAAAGCCTTGAGCTTGGAGCCTTGAGCCCGGAGCAAGGAAATTACCTCAAGACTGGAGCCTTGAGCTTTGAGCCTTAAATCTTTAACCTGGTGCAGGGAGCCTGGAGCCTGGAAAACGCCTGGAAAGAGCCTTGAGCCCAGAGGCTCGAACTGACCCAGATCTCGGATCCTTGGAGCGAGGTGTCATGAACCATGAGCCTTGTGCCCGGAACATGGAGCCTGGAGGCCGGAGCCTTGAGCCTGGAGAATGGAACTGACCATGAGCCTGAAGCCTGGATCCTGAAGCCTGGTACCCGGAGAATGGAAGTGCCCCAAAGCCTGAAGTTTGGAGCCCGGAGACTTGACTGCGGAGCCATGAGCCTTTGAGAAGGGAGCACAGAGTCTAAAGCCTGGAGACTTGAGGCTTGAGCACTGAGCCCGGAGCCTGGATCTAAACCCTAGCCCGGATTCTTGAAACCGGAGAATGGAGCCTGGAGCCTGGAGCCTGGAGCCCGGAGCCTGGAGCCAAGAGCCTGGAGCCTCGAGTCTGCAGCTTGGAGTCAAGACCCTGGAGCCTGATGCCCTTAACTGACCCCAAGCTCGGAGCATGGAGCCTGGAGCTTGGACCCTGAGCCTGAAGCCTGGAGCCCTTAACTGACCCCAATTCCGGAGCATGGAACCTGGAGCATGGAGCCTAGAGCCATGAGCCTGGAGCCTGGAGCCTAGAGCCTAGAGCCTTTAGCCTGGAGCCCGGAACCTAGAGCCCAAAGCCTGGAACTGACACCGAGCCTGGAGCCTTTAGCTTGGAGCCTGGAACCAAGAGCCCACAGCCTGGAAATTACCCTGAGCAAGGAACCTTGAGCCTTGACCTGGTTTTTTTGGGCAAGGAGCATGGAGCATGGAGCCTGGAACCTGTAGCCATGAGCCATGAGCCTTGAGCCTGGAGCTTGGAGCCTGGAGCCCGATGCACGGTGCCTGAAACTGACCCCGAGCCTAGAGGCTTAAGCCTTGAGCCCGGAGAACGGACGTGACCCAAAGCCTGGAGCCCTGTGCCTGGAACCAGGACCCTGGAGCGCAGAGCCTGGATCCTGTTTCCCGGAGCCTGAAACATATCCAGAGCCTGGAGTCCGGAGCCGGTAGACTGGAGAACGGAGTCTGCAACTGACCAAGACCATGAAGCCTTGTGCCTTTAGCCTGGAGCATATAGCCTGGAGCCTGGAGCTTGGAGCCTGGAGCCTGGAGCCTTGAGCCTTGAGCCTGGAGCCTTGAGCTTGTAGCCGTGAGCCAGGAGCCTGGAGCCTGGAGCCATGAGCCTTGAGCCTGGAGCCTTTACCCTTGTGCATGGAATCTAGAGCCAAGACCTTAAAGAATGGAGGCCGGAACCCAGATACTCGAAGTGACCCCAAGCCCGGAGAAGAGAACCCAGAACCTTGAACTGATCATGAACACTGAGCCTTAATCCCTGAGCCTGGAACCCGAACCCTGGAACTTACCCCAAGCCTGGATCCTGTAGCATGGAGCCGTGAGCCTGGTTCCTTTAGCCTGGAGCATGTAGCCATGAGCCTGGAGCCTGGAGCTATGAGCCTGGAGCCTGGAGCATTTTGCCGTGAGCCAGGAGCTTGGAGCCGGGAGCCTTGAGCCTTGAGCCTGGAGCCTGGAGCCTTTACCCTAGTGCATGGAATCTAGAGCACAGACCTTAAAGACTTGAGCCCTGAACCCAGATACTCGAAGTGACCCCGAGCCCGGAGAACAGAACCTAGAGCCTTGAACTGACCAAGAACACTGAACCTTAATCCCTGAGCCTGGAACCCGAACCCTGGAACTTACCCCAAGCCTGGATCCTGTAGCATGGAGCCGTGAGCTTGGAGCCTGGAGCATAGAGCCTGGAACTGATCTTAAGTCCGGACCTTGGAGCCCGGAACCAAGAAATGACCCCAAGCCCGGAGCCCTGAACATGGAGCGTAGAGCGCGCAGCCTGGAACTGACCCCGAGCACAGAACCTTGAGCTCGGAGCCAGGGCCTCAGATCATGGAGCCGTGAGCATGGAGCCGTGGAGCCTAGAGCCCGGAGACTGGAACTGACCCCGAGCACGGATCCTTGAGCAAGGACCCTGCAGCCCGGAGACTGGAACTGATCCCGAGCCTGGAGCCCTTAGGCTGGAGCTCGGAGCATTTAGCCGTGAGCATGGAGCTTTGAGCCTGGAGCTTGGAACCTGGAGCCTGTAGCTTTGAGTGATGAGCTACGAGCCTTGAGCAGGGAGCCCGTAATCTGAAGCCTGGAGACTAGAGGCTTTAGCCCTGAGCCCGGAGCCTGGAATTTAACCCTTGCTTGGATTCTTGAAATCGGAGAATGGCGCGCGGAGCCTGGAGTGTGGAGCCTGGAGCCTTGAGCGATGAGCCACGAGCCTTGAGCAGGGAGCCCATAATTGGAAGCCTGGAGACTAGAGGCTTTAGCCCTGAGCCCGGATCCTGGAACTTAATCCTAGCTCGGATTCTTTAAATCGGAGAATGGAGCGCGGAGCCTTGAGCCTTGAGCTTGGAGCCTGGAGCTTGAAGCCCTTAGCTGACGCCAAGCCCGGAGCATAGACCATGGAGCCTGGAGCCTAGAGCCTGGAGCCCGGAACCTGGAGCCAAAAGCCTGGAACTGACACTGAGCCTGGAGCCTTGAACCTGGAGCCTGGAGCCTTGATCCTGGAGCCTGGAGCCTGAAACTCTAAACTGAACCCAGGCTCGGAGCATGGAGCCTGGAGCCTGGAGCTTGGAGCCTGGAGCCCCGAACCTGGAGCCTAAAACCTGGAACTGACACTGAGCCTGGAGCCTTGAACGTGGAGCCTGGAGCCTGGAGCCTGGAGCTTTGAGCCTGGAGCCTGGAGCCTGGAGCCTTGAGCCCAGAGCCCGCAACCTGGAAATTACCCTGAGCAAGAAACCTGAAGCCTTGACCTGGTGTTAGGGGCACGGAGCCTGGAGCCATGAGCCAGGAGCCAGATGTGCAGAGGTTGAAACTGACCTCGAGCCTTGCGGCTTTAGCCTGGAGCCCGGACAACGGAACAGACCCCAAGCCTGGAGCCCTGTGCCTTGAACAAGGAGCCTTGATCCTTTAGCCCAGAGCCTGAAACTGATTCTGAGCCTGGAGTCTGGAGCCGGTAACCTGGTGCATGGAGCCTGCAAGTGACCAAGACCCTGGAGCCTGGCGCCTTGAGCCTGGAGCCGTGAGCCTGGAGGCCGAAGCTTGGAGCCTGGAGAGCAAAGCCTGGAGAGCAGAGCCTGGAGTCTTGAGCCTGGAGTCTTGAGCCTGGAACTTAGAGCCTGGAGCCTGAAGCCAGGAGAAAAGAGTCTGAACCATGTAGCCTTGAGCATGGAGCATGGAGCCTGGAGCCTGGAGCCTTGAGCGTGGCACTGACCCCATGCCTTGAGCTTGGAGCTTTGAGCTCGGAGAAAGGAAATTACGTCAAGCCTGGAGCCTTGAGCTTTGAGCCTAAAATCTTTAGCCTGCTGCAGGGAGCCTGGAGCCTGGAAAACGTAGCAACGAGCCTGGAATTTGAGCCATTAGCCTAGAACTGACCCCGAGCCCGAAATGTTGAGCCTAAAACCTGGAGACCGGAACTTGGAACTGACCCCATGCCCAGAGCCTATAGCCCGGAGCCTGGAGCCATGAGTGGGGAGCCCGGAGCCTGGAACTGAATCTGAGCCCAGAGCCTTGAGCCCGGAGCCTGAAGCATGGAGCCTTGAGAGCGGAGCCTGAAGCCAGGAGCCTTGAGCCTGGAGCCTTGAACCTGGACCACGGAACAGACCCCAAGCCCGGAGCCCTGTGCCTTGAACAAGGAGCCTGGATCCTTTAGCCCAGAGCCTGAAACTGATTCTGAGACTGGAGTCTGGAGCCGGCAACCTGGTGCACGGAGCCTGCAACTGACCAAGACCCTGGAGCCTGGTGCCTTGAGCCTGGAGCCGTGAGTCTGGAGCCCGAAGCTCGGAGCCTGGAGAGCAAAGCCTGGAGAGCAGAGCCTGGAGTCTTGAGCCTGGAGCTTAGAGCCTGGAGCAAAGAGTCTGAACCATGCAGCCTTGAGCATGGAGCCTGAAGCCTAGAGCGTGGCACCTTCCCCATGCCTTGAGCTTAGAGCCTTTAGCTCGGAGCAAGGAAATTACCTCAAGCCTTGAGCTTTGAGCCTAAAATCTTTAGCCTTCTGCAGGGAGCCTGGAGCCTTGAAACGCAGCAACGAGCCTGGAAAATGGAGCGGAGCTTGGAGCTGACCACGAGTACAGAGCCTGGAACTGATCCCGAGCCCGGAGCATGGAGCCGTGAGCCTTGAGCCGTGAGCATGGAGATTTGAGCCTGGAGTCCGGAGCCTTTAAATGACTCCCTGCCTGAAGCCTGAAGCCTGGAGCGCGGAGCTAGGAGCGTGGAGCCTAGAGCCCGTACCTTGAGTTTGGAGCCTGGAGCTTGGAACTAAGCCCGTGACTGGAACATTGAGCTTTAAGCCAAGAGCGCGGTGACTTGAGCTATAACTGACCCAGAGCCTTGAGCTTGGAGCCTTTTGCCCTGAGCATGGAACTTACCCCGAGCCAGAATCCTAACACCTGAAGCCGGGAGACTTGAACTTGGAGCTGACTCCATGCCCGGAGCCTGGAGTCTTGAGCCCGGAGCCCAGAGCCATTATACTTTAGACTGGAGCCCGCAGCCTTGAGCCTGGAGCCTGAAGCCAGGAGCCAGGAGCCTTGAAAATGGAGCCTGGAGCCTGGAGTCTGGAGTCTAGAGTCTTGAGTCTGGAGCCCTTACCCCAGAGCAAAGAGCCTGGAGCCTGGAACTGACCCCGAGCCTTGAGCCTGGAGCCAAGAGCTTGAAGCATGCCACTTTGAGCCTTGAGCCCGGAACCTGGAGCCTGGTGACTTGAGCCCGGAGCATGGAACTTACCCCGAGCCTTGACCTTGAACCTTGAGCTTGGAACCTTTAGCCTGGAGCCTAGTGCTGGGAGCCTTGAGCCTGGAATGCGAAGAAACGAACCTGGACTATGGAGGCTGTAGCCTGGAACCTACCCCGAGCATAGAACCTTGAGCTTGGAGCATGGGGTCCGGAGCCTGGAGTCTTGATCAAGGAGCCTGGAAATGACTCTGTGCCTGGAGCCTGGAGCCCGGAGACTGGAACTGAACCCAACCACGGAACCTTGAGCCAAGACCCTGTAGCCCGGAGACTGGAACTGATCCCGAGCCTGGAGCTCGGAGCATTTAGCCGTGAGCATGGAGCTTTGAGCCTGGAGCCTGGTACCCGGAGAATGGAACTGCCCCAAAGCCTGAAGCCGGGAGCCTGGAGCCTGGAGCCTTGAGCGAAGAGCTACAAGCCCTGAGCACAGAGCACGGAATCTGATGCCTGGAGACTGAAAGCTTGAGCCCAGAGCCCGGAGCCTGAAACTTAACCCTACCTCGGATTCTTGAAATCGGACAATGGAGCGCGGAGCCTGGAGTATGGAGCCTGGAGCCTTAAGTCTGGAGTGTGGAACCTGGAGCCTGGAGCCCTTAACTGACCCCAGGCCCGAAGCATGGAGCTTGGAGCCTGGAGCCTGGAGCCTGGAGCTTGGAGCCTGGAGCCCTTAACGGACCCCAGGCCCAAAGCATGGAGCCAGTAGCATGGAGCCAAGAGCCTGGAGCACGGAACCTGGAGCCAAAAGCCTGGAACTGACACTGAGCCTGGATCCTGGATCCTGGATCCTGGAGCCTGGAGCTTGCAGCCTGGAGCCTGGAGCCTGGAGCCCGGAACCTGGACCCAAAACGTGGAACTGACACTGAGCCTGGAGCCTTTAGCATCGAGCCTGGAGCGTGGTTCCTGGAGCTTGGAGCCTGGAGCCTGGACCCCAGAGCCCAAAGCCTGGAAATTACCCTGAGCAAGGAACCTGGAGCCTTGACATTGTGTAAGGGGCACGGAGCCTGGAGCCTGGAGCCTGGAGCCTGGAGCCCTGAGCCTGGAGCCTGAAGCCTGGAGCCTGGAGCCTGGAGCAAGATGTGCAGAGCCTGAAACTGACCTCTAGCCTAGAAGCTTTAGCCTGGAGCCCGGACCACGGAACAGACCCCAAGCCAGGTGCCCTGTGCCTTGAACAAGGAGCCTGGAGCGCGGAGCCTGGATCCTTTAGCCCAGAGCCTGAAACTGATTCTGAGCCTGGAGTCTGGACCAGGTAACCTGGTGCACAGAGCCTGCAACTGACCTTGTGCCTTGATCCTGGAGCCCTGAGCCTGGAGCCCAAAGCTCGGAGCCTGGAGAGTGAAGCCTGGAGAGCAGAGCCTGCAGCCTTGAGCCTGGAGCTTTGAGCCTGGAGCCTGGAGCAGAGAGTCTGAACCATGCAGCCTTGAGCATGGAGCCTGGAGCCAAGAGCGTGGCTCTGACCCAAAGTCTTGAGCTTGGAGCCTTGAGCCAGGAGCAAGGAAATTACCTAAAGACTGGAGCCTTGAGCTTTGAGCCTTAAATCTTTAGCCTGGTGCAGGGAGCCTGGAGCCTGGAAAACGTAGCAACGAGCCTGGAAAATGGAGCCATTAGCCCTGAAGAGATCCTAAGCCCGAAATGTGGAGCATTACACCTGGAGACCGGAACTTGGAACTGACCCCAGGCCCAGAGCCTATAGCCCGGAGCCTGGAGCCTTGAGGGGAGAGCACAGAGCCTGGAACTTACAATGATCCCAGAGCCTTGAGCCAAGAGCCTGAAGCATGGAGCACGGAGCCTGGAACTGACCCCGACCCTGGAGCCTATAGCCTGGAGCATCGAGCATATGAAGCACGGAGCCTTTTGCTTTGAGTCATGATCATGGTGACTGGAGCCATGAACTGACCCTGAGCCTTGAGCCTGGAGTCTTGAGCCCAGAGTATGGAACTGACCCCGAGGCTGGAGCCTCTAGACGGGAGCCTGGAGCCTGGAGCCAGGTGCCATTAGCCTGGAACGTGTAGTCACGAACTTGGATCATAGAACCTTTAGCCTTGAACTTTGCCCAAAATATGGAGCCTTAAACCTGGAACCTGGAGCCACGAACATACTCCGAGCCCAAAGTCTAGATCCTGGAGGAAGGACCACGGAGCCTGGAGCCTGGAGCCTGGAGCCTGGAGCCTGGAGCCTGGAGCCTGGAGCCTGGAGCCTGGAGCCTGGAGCCTGGAGCCTTCAAACTGGAGCCCAGAGCCACAAACTGACCCTGATCCCAGAGCCTTGAGCCCAGAGGCTCGAACTGACCCCGATCCCGGATCCTGTAGCGCGGTGTCATGAACCATGAGCCTGGTGCCCGGAACCAGGAGCCTGGAGGCCGGAGCCTTGAGCCCGGAGAATGGAACTGACCATGAGCCTGAAGCCTGGATCATGAAGCCTGGTACCCGGAGAATGGAAGTGCCCCAAAGCCTGAAGTTTGGAGCCCGGAGACTTGACTGCAGAGCCATGAGCCTTTGAGAAGGGAGCCCAGAGTCTAAAGCCTGGAGACTTGAGGCTTGAGCCCTGAGCCCAGAGCCTGGATCTAAACCCTAGACCGGATTCTTGAAACTGGAGAATGGAGCCTGGAGCCCGGAGCCCGGAGCCCGGAGCCCGGAGCCCGGAGCCCGGAGCCTGGAGTCTGCAGCTTGCCTGCAAGCCTGAAGCCTGGAGCCCTTAACTGACCCCAATTCCGGAGCATGGAGCATGGAACCTGGAGCCTAGAGCCTAGAGCCATGAGCCTGGAGCCTAGAGCCTAGAGCCTAGAGCCTAGAGCCTAGAGCCTAGAGCCTAGAGCCTTTAGCCTGGAGCCTGGAGCCCGGAACCTGCAGCCCAAAGCCTGGAACTGACACCGAGCCTGGAGCCTTTAGCCTGGAGCCAAGAGCCCACAGCCTGGAAATTACCCTGAGCAAGGAACCTTGAGCCTTGACCTGGTTTTTTTTTTGGCACGGAGCATGGAGCCTGGAGCCTGGAAACTGGAGCCATGAGCCTGGAGCCTGGAGCCTGATGCACGGTGCCTGATACTGACCCTGAGCCTAGAAGCTTAAGCCTTGAGCCCGGAGAACGGACTTGACCCAAAGCCTGGAGCCCTGTGCCTGGAACCAGGACCCTGGAGCGCAGAGCCTGGATCCTGTTTCCCGGAGCCTGAAACTGATCCAGAGCCTGGAGTCCGGAGCCGGTAGCCTGAAGAACGGAGTCTGCAACTGACCAAGACCATGAAGCCTTGTGCCTTTAGCCTGGAGCATGTAGCCATGAGCCTGGAGCCTGGAGCTTGGAGCCTGGAGCCTTGAGCTTGTAGCCGTGAGCCAGGAGCCTGGAGCCTTGAGCCTTTACCCTTGTGCATGGAATCTAGAGCCAAGACCTTAAAGAATGGAGCCCGGAACCCAGATACTCGAAGTGACCCCGAGCCTGGAGAACAGAACCCAGAGCCTTGAACTGACCATGAACACTGAGCCTTAATCCCTGAGCCTGGAACCCGAACCCTGGAACTTACCCCAAGCCTGGATCCTGTAGCATGGAGCCATGAGCCTGGTTCCTTTAGCCTGGAGCATGTAGCCATGAGCCTGGAGCCTGGAGCTATGAGCCTGGAGCCTGGAGGCTTAAGCATGTAGCCGTGAGCCAGGAGCTTGGAGCCTGGAGCCGGGAGCCTTGAGCCTGGAGCCTTTACCCTAGTGCATGGAATCTAGAGAAATGGGTTAATTAAATGGAACCAAGAAATGACCCCAAGCCCAGAGCCCTGAACATGGAGCGTGGAGCGCGGAGCCTGGAACTGACCCCGAGCACATAACCTTGAGCTCGGAGCCTGGGCCCCAGATCATGGAGCCGTGAGCATGGAGCCGTGGAGCCTAGTGCCCCGAGACTGGAACTGACCCTGAGCACGGATCCTTGAGCAAGGACCCTGCAGTCCGGAGACTGGAACTGATCCCGAGCCTGGAGCCTGTAGGCTGGAGCTCATAGCATTTAACTGTGAGCATGGAGCTTTGAGCCTGGAGCCAGGAGCCTGGAGCTTTGAGCAATGAGCCACGAGCCTTGAGCAGGGAGCCTTTATTCTGAAGCCTGGAGACTAGAGGCTTGAGCCCGGAGCCTGGAACTTAACCCTGGCTCGGATTCTTGAAATCGGAGAATGGAGCGCGCAGCCTGGAGTGTGAAGCCTGGAGCCTTGAGCGATGAGCCACGAGCCTTGAGACGGGAGCCCGTAATCTGAAGCCTGGAGACTAGAGGCTTGAGCCCTGAGCCCGGAGCCTGGAACTTAACCCTAGCTCGGATTCTTTAAATCGGAGAATGGAGCGCGGAGCCTGGAGTGTGAAGCTTGGAGCTTGGAGCCTGGAGCTTGGAGCCTGGAGCCCTTAACTGAGGCCAAGCCCGGAACATAGACCATGGAGCCTGGAGCTTGGAGCCTGGAGCCCGGAACCTGGAGCCAAAAGCCTGGAACTGACACTGAGCCTGGAGCCTGGAGCTTGGAGCCTGGAGCCTGGAGCCTGAAACTCTAAACTGAACCCAGGCCTGGAGCATTGAGCCTGGAGCTTGGAGCCTGGAGCCCGGAACCTGGAGCCTAAAACCTGGAACTGTCACTGAGCCTGGAGCCTTGAACCTTGATCCTGGAGCATGGACCTTGGAGCATGGAGTCTTGAGCCTTGAGCCAAGAGCCCGCAGCCTGGAAATTACCCTGAGCAAGGAACCTGGAACCTTTACCTGGTGTTAGGGGCACAGAGCCTGGAGCCTTGAGCCAGATGTGCAGAGCCTGAAACTGACCTCGAGCCTTTAGGCTTTAGCCTGGAGCCCGGACTACGGAAAAGACCCCAAGCCCGGAGCCCTGTGCCTTGAACCAGGAGCCTGGAGCACGGAGCCTGGAACCTTTAGCCAAGAGCCGGAGACTGATTCTGAGCCCGGAGTCATGAGCCGGTAGCCTGGTGCAAGGAGCCTGAAACTTACCAAGACCCTGGAGCCTGGCGCCTTGAGCCTGGAGACTGTCGCCGTGAGCCTGGAGCCCGCAGCCCGGAGCCTGGAGAGAAAAGCCTGGAGAGCAGAGCCTTGAGCCTTGAGCCTGGAACTTTGAGCCTGGAGCCTAGAGCCTAGAGCCTAGAGCCTAGAGCCTGGAGCCTGGAGCCTGGAGCCTTGAGCCTGGAGCCTGACCCCAAGAGTGTGAACCATGCAGCCTTGATCATGGAGCCTGGAGCCTAGAGCGTGGATCTGTCCCCAAGCCTTGAGCTTGGAGCCTTGAGCCCAGAGCAAGGAAATTACCTCAAGCCTGGAGCTTTGAGCCTTCAGCCTTTAGCCTCTTGCCGGGAGCCTGGAGGCTTGAGTGGGGAGCCCGGAGCCTGGAACTGGCACTGAGCTTGGAGCCTTGAGCCCGGAGTATGAAGCATGGAGCCTGGAGCTTGGAACCTACCCAGAGCATGGAGCCTTTAGTCTGGATCCCAGAGCTTGAAGCATGGAGCCTGGAGAGCGGAGCCTGGAGCCTGGAGCCTGGAGCCTTGAATCTGGAGACTTAAGCTCGGTGCCCAGAACTTGGAACTGACCCCGAACCCAGAGCTTTGAGCCTGGAGGCTGGAGCCCAGAGCCTGGAGCATGGAAATGACCCCGACCCTGGAGCCTGGAGCCAGGAGCCTGGAGCCTGGAGCCTGGAGTCTGGAGCCTATATCCCGGAGCTCGTAGCCTGGAAAAGACCAAAAGTTGGGATTTCATGAGCCTGAAGCTTGTAGCCTGGGGTCTGGAGCGCAGAGCCCGGAGCCCGGAACCTGGAGTCTAGAGCCCGGAGCCTAGAGCCTTGAGACTGGAGCCTGTAACAGAGCCCGAGCTCGGAGCCCAAAACCCTGACTCTGGCCTCAGCCCTAACATGAACCCTGGAACTTAGCCTGAGCCTCAACCCAAACCCTCAGCCCTGGCCCTGGCCTCAGCCCACACCCAAAGCCCTGGAACAGAGCCCGAGCCTTGAGCCCTTACCCCGACCCTGCCCTGGCCTCAGCCCTAACATTAACCGGGCCAGAGGATCTGATTTTCCGTCCCAGTGTGAAGCTTTAAGGTGGCTGATGAAGAGGGGGGGGGGGGTCAGACAGTAAGTAATCAATAAATTGTATTGATAGAGCACTTTTCACAGACACAGTCAAAAAGTTCTTTACAGTGAAAAGCATAAATAAACAGTACAAATAAAATACAAATCAAAGACCATTAAAACACAACAAAATACCATTACAATACATTTAAAATACGATAAATACAGCAAGTGCAATCACTTTGTAGAAGCCCGAGTCACACCGAAGAAAGGAAAGGAGGACCAGAGTTCAGCCCCCACTGTGTGGCTGCAATGTATGGAAACATTGCGTCTCCACAGGACGGTTTGAAAAATGCCAGAACTCAGTGTGCAGCTTTAAGGTGGCTGGAGGAAAGAGTGGGAAAGAGACAGAAAAAAAGAGTAAGACGAGGGCAAGGAGGAGCAGAGTTCTGAAAAATTGCTACAGACGGTTTGAGTTTTACCGTTATCAAGCTCCACGTGAGAAAAGCACCAGAGGTCAAAAAGGGGTAAGGCTTTCAGGGGTTCTGTCTGGGGAAAAAAATAACAAAGTCCCACATACGGTTCGAGTTTTTCCGTTATCCACTCCAAGATGAGAAAAGCATCGGAGGTTAAAAAGGGGATCAGCAAACCGGCGTTCTGTCTTTGAAAAAAAAAAAAAAAAAAAAAAAAAAAAAGATTCCCATACAGGCCTGGAAAAATAGCAAAGTCCCACACGGGTCCTGAAAAAATACAGACTCCACACGGTCCGCCGGCCGTCCCGGCCTAATCCCTACACGGGTCAGCGCGACATTTCCCGGCGTTCCTCCTCCTCAGCGCATGTCAGTGTGAAGCTTCAAGGTGGCTGGATGAAAAAGGGGGAGGGAAGGGGGAAAAAAGAACCAGGACAAGAGCGAGAGTTCTTACACGAGTGTGTGGCTGCAATGTGAGGAAGCAATCCATCTCCACGAAATGCCAGAACTAAGTGTGAAGCTTTACGTTCTGCTTGAGACAAAACATCCTTGTCTCAAAAGTGACCAAATCAGCCTCTTATCGCGTGAAACGCTAAAAAATGACATTTTTGTTTCTTCTGCTCAGAAAAGTAGAGAAATGCAAGAAACAAGTAAGAAATAAGTATTTTATGGTTGTTTTGTCAAAGTCTTATCAGTTCATGAAGTTTTGCTTGAAAAAAAACCCATCCTTGTCTCAACGTGACCAAAACAACCTCTTATTGTCTGAAACGCTCAAAAATTACATATTTGCCTCTTCTACTCAGAAAAGCATGACAACGCTACAAAGTGGTCAGAAATAAGTGTTTAATGGCTGTTTCTTAAAAGCCTTCTCAAATCATGAAGTTCTGCTTGAAAAAAACATCTTTGTCTCAATGTGACCAAAACAGCTTCTTTTCGTCTGAAAAGCTCAAAAATGACATTTTTGCCTCTTCTACTAAGAAAAGCATGAAAACACTAAAACAAGTCAGAAATAAGTGTTTTATGGCTTTTTTTTGTCAACTTTTAATCAGTTCATGAAGTTTTGATTAAAAAAACCCAACCTTGTCTGAAAGTGACCAAAACAGCTTCTTTTCGTCTGAAACTACTAAGAAAAGCATGAAAACACTAAAAACAAGTCAAAAATAAGTGTTATATGGATGTTTCTTAAAAGTCTTCTCAAATCATGAAGTTCTGCTTGAAAAAAAAAAAATCCTGGTCTCAAAGTGACCAAAACAGCTTCGTATCGTCTGAAACGCTTAAAAATTACATATTTTCCTCTTCTACTCAGGAAAGCATGACAACGCTAAAAACAAGTAAGAAATAAGTATTTTATGGCTGTTTCTTTAAAGTCTTCTCAAATCATGAAGTTCTGCTTGAAAAAAACATCTTTGTCTCAAAGTGACCAAAACAGCTTCTATTCATCTGAAACGCTCAAAAATGACATTTTTTTCCCTCTTCTACTCAGAAAACAAGTAAAAAACCGAGAAGTCTGGGCATTGCGGTGAGCCCAGCCCTTTCGCCCAGCGCAAGAAGCCCAGAGGCTATAGCCTGGAACTGAACACGAGACTGGAGCCTGGAGCCCGTAAGCCTGGAAATGACCCCAAACATGGAGCCCGGAGGCATGAGGCCGGAGCCCGGAGCCCAGAGTCCGTAGGTTTGAGACCTGAGTCCGGAGCCCGGAGTCCCGAGCCCTGAGCCCCGTGCCAAGAGCCCTTAGCCCCGAGCCCCGAGCCTGGATCTGAATCCGAGCCCGCAGTCTTGAGCCGGTAACCTGGAGATCGGAGCCTGCAACTTACAAATAACCTGGAGCCTTGAGTCTGGAGGGCGGACTTTTTGAGCGCGGAGCTTAGAGCCACGGGCTTAAGGACTGAAGCTAGTAGCCCAGATCCTCAAACTGACCCCGTGCTTGGAGCCATGAGACCAGAGCTTGGAGCTTACCCCGAGCCTGGAGCCTTGAGCCTTGAAATTACCCTGAGCAAGGAACCTTGAGCCTTGACCTGGTTTTTGGGGCACAGAGCATGGAGCCTGGAACCTGGAGCCTGGAACCTGGAGCCTGGAGCCCGATGCACGGTGCCTGAAACTGACCCCGAGCCTAGAGGCTTAAGCCTTGAGCCCGGAGAACGGACGTGACCCAAAGCCCGGAGCCCTGTGCCTGGAACCAGGTGCCTGGAGCGCGGAGCCTGGATCCTTTTGCCTGGAGCCTGAAACTGATCCAGAGCCTGGAGTCCGGAGCCGGTAGCCTGGAGAACGGAGTCTTCAACTGACCAAGACCATGGAGCCTGGTGCCTTTAAGCCTGGAGCATGTAGCCATGAGCCTGGAGCCTGGATTGTGGAGCCGGGAGCCTGGAGCCAGGAATCTAGAACCCAGACCTTAAAGACTGGAGCCCGGAACCCAGATACTCAAAGTGACCCCGAGCCCGGAGAACAGAACCCAGAGCCTTGAACTGACCATGAACACTGAGCCTTAATCCCTGAGCCTGGAACCCGAACCCTGGAACTTACCCCAAGCCTGGATCCTGTAGCATGGAGCCGTGAGCCTGGTTCCTTTAGCCTGGAGCATGTAGCCATGAGCCTGGAGCCTGGAGCCTGGAGCTTGGAGCCTGGAGCCTGGAGCTTGGAGCCTGGATCCTGGAGCCTGGAGCCTTGAGCCTGGAGCCTTGAGCCCAGAGCCCGCAGCCTGGAAATATCCCTGAGCAAGGAACCTGGAGCCTTGACCTGGTGTTAGGGGCACGGAGCCTGGAGCCATTAGCCTGGAGCCAGATGTGCAGAGGCTGAAAACTGACCTCGAGCCTTGGGGATTTAGCCTGGAGCCCGGACCACGGAACAGACCCCAAGCCTTGAGCCCTTTGCCTTGAACAAGGAGCCTGGATCCTTTAGCCCAGAGCCTGAAACTGATTCTGAGCCTGGAGTCTGGAGCCGGTAACCTGGTGCAAGGAGCCTGCAACTGACCAAGACCCTGGAGCCTGGCGCCTTGAGCCTGGAGCCGTGAGCCTGGAGGCCGAAGCTCGGAGCATATAGAGCAAAGCCTGGAGAGCAGAGCCTGGAGTCTTGAGACTGGAACTTAGAGCATTGAGCCTGGAGCCTGGAGCCTGGAGCAAAGAGTCTGAACCATGCAGCCTTGAGCTTGGAGCCTTGAGCTCGGAGCAAGGAAATTACCTCAAGCCTGGAGCCTTGAACTTTAAGCCTAAAATCTTTAGCCTGCTGCAGGGAGCCTCGAGCCTGGAAAACGTAGCAACGAGTCTGGAAAATGGAGCCATTAGGCTTGAACTGACCCCAAGCCCGAAATGTGGAGCCTAAAACCTGGAGACCGGAACTTGGAACTGACCCCATGCCCAGAGCCTATAGCCCGGAGCCTGGAGCCTTGAGTGGGGAGCCCGGAGCCTGGAACTGACACTGAGCCCAGAGCCTTGAGCCTGGAGCCTTAAGCATGGAGCCTGGAACTGACCCCGAGCATGGAGCCGTTAGCCTGGATCCCAGAGCTTGAAGCGTGAAGCCTTGAGAGCGGAGCCTTAAGCCAGGAGCCTTGAGCCTGGAGCCTGGAGCCTGGAGCCTTGAGCCTGGAGTCTCGACTCATGAGTCCTGACCCCAGAGCATAGAGCCTTTAGCCTGGAACTGACCCCGAGCCTGGAGCCTGGAGCCTGGAGCCTGGAGCCTGGAGCCTTTAGCCTGGAGCCTGGAGCCAAGAGCTTCAAGCATGGCGTCTTGAGCCTGGAGCCCAAAGCCCAGAGCCTAGAGCCCGGTGACTTTAGCCTGGAACTGACTCTGAGCCTTGAACTTGGAGCTTTCAGCCTGGAGCCTTGTTCTGGGAGCCTTTAGCCTGGAACGCGTAGCAACAAACCTGGACTATGGAGCCTGTAGCCTGGAACTGACCTCGAGCCCGAAACGTGGAGCCTTAAACCTGGAGACCAGATCTTGGAACTTACCCCATTCCAAGAGCCTGGAGCCTGGAGCCTGGAGCCTGGAGCCTGGAGCCCGGAGCCCGGAGCCCGGAGCCCGGAGCCCGGAGCCTTGAGCGCAGAGCCTGGAGCCTAGAGCCTTGAGCCTGGAACCTTGAGCCTTGAGCATGTACCCAGGAGCCTGGAACTTGAAGCTTGGAGCCTGGAGCCCTGAGCCTGGAGCCTGGAGCCTGGAACTGACACTGAGCCGGAGCCTAGAGCCCTTAGCCCGGAGCCTGGAGCCTGGAGCCTGGAGCCTGGAGCCTGGAGCCTGGAGCCTTGAGCCTGGAGCCAAGAGCTTCAAGCATGGCGTCTTGAGCCTGGAGCCCAAAGCCCAGAGCCTAGAGCCCGGTGACTTTAGCCTGGAATTGACTCTGAGCCTTGAGCTTGGAGCTTTCAGCCTGGAGCCTTGTTCTGGGAGCCTTTAGCCTGGAACGCGTAGCAACAAACCTGGACTATGGAGCCTGTAGCCTGGAATTGACCTCGAGCCCGAAACGTGGAGCCTTAAACCTGGAGACCAGATCTTGGAACTTACCCCATTCCAAGAGCCTTGTGCCCGGAGCCTGGAGCCTTGAGGGGGGAGCACGGAGCCTGGAACTGACACTGAGCCCGGAGCCTTGAGCACAGAGCCTGAAGCATGGAGCCCAGAGCCTGGAACTGACCCCGATCCTGGAGCCTATAGCCTGGAGCCCAGAGCCTGGTGACCGGAGCCATGAACTGACCCTTAGCCTTGAGTCTGGAGTCTTGAGCCTGGACCATGGAACTGACCCCGAGGCTGGAGCCCGAAGACGGGAGCCTTGAGCCTTGAGCCAGGTGCCATTAGCCTGGAACGTGTAGTCACGAACTTGGAGAATAGAACCTGTAGCCTGGATTTTTGCCCAAAATATGGAGCCTTAAACCCGGAACCCGGAGCCACGAACATACTCCAAGCCCAAAGTCTGGATCCTGGAGGAAGGACCACGGAGCCTGGAGCCTGGAGCTTGGAGCCTGGAGCCTGGAGCCTGGAGCCTTCTAACTGGAGCCCGGAGCCACAAACTGACCCTGATCCCAGAGCCTTGAGCCCAGAGGGTTTAACTGACCCCGATCCTGGATCCTAGAGCGCGGTGTCTGGAACCATGAGCCTGGTGCCCGGAACATGGAGCCTGGAGGCTGGAGCCTTGAGCCCGGAGAATGGAACTGAGCCAGAGCCTGAAGCCTGGAGCCTGAAGCCTGGTACCCGGAGAATGGAACTGCCCCAAAGCCTGAAGTTTGGAGCCCGGAGCCTTGAGCACGGAGCCATGAGCCTTTGAGCAGGGAGCCAAGAGTCTTTAGCCTTGAGACTTGAGGCTTTAGCACTGAGCCCGGAGCCTGGAACCAAACCCTAGCCCGGATTCTTGAAACCGGAGAATGGAGTGTGGAGCCTGGAGCCCGGAGCCCGGAGCCTGGAGCCAGGAGTCTGCAGCTTTGAGCCTGGGGCCTGGAGCCTGGAGCCCGATGCCCTTTACTAACCCCAAGCCCGGAGCATGGAGCATGGAGCATGGAGCATGGAGCCTTGAGCTTGGACCCTGAGCGTGGAGCCTGGAGCCCTTAACTGAGCCCAAGACCGGAGCTTGGAGTATAGAACCTGGAGCTTGGAGCCGAGAGCCATGAGCCTTGAGCCTTGAGCCTGGAGCCCTGAGCCTGGAGCCCGATGAGCGGTGCCTGAATCTGACCCCAAGCCTTGAGGCTTGAGCCTGGAGCACGGAGAACGGAACTGACCAAAAGCCCAGACCCCTTTGCCTGGAACAAGGAGCCTTGACCTGGAGCCTTGACCTGGTGTTTTGTGCCTGGAGCCTGGAGCCCGATGCGCAGTGCCTGAAACTGACCCCAAGCTTTGAGGCTTGAGCCTGGAGCACGGAGAACGGAACTGACCCAAAGCCCGGACCCCTTTGCCTGGAAAAGGGAGGCTTGAGCGCAGAGCCTTGATCCTTTTTCCCGGAGCCTAAAACTGATCCCGAGCCTGGGGTCTGGAGCCGCTAGCCTGGAGAACGGAGTCTGCAACTGACCAAGACCCTGGAGCCTGGCGGCTTGAGCATGTAGCCGTTAGCCTGGAGCCTGAAGCCTGACGCCTGGAGCCTGGAGCCTGGAGCCTGGAGCCTTTAGCCTAGTGCATGGAATCTAGAGCCCAGACCTTAAAGACTGGAGTCCGGAACCCAGATACTCGAAGTGACCCCGAGCCCGCAGAAAAGAACCCGGAGCCTTGAACTGACCATGAACATTGAGTCTTAATCCCTGAGCCTGGAACCCGAACCCTGGAACTTACCCAAAGCCTGGATCCTGTAGCATGGAGCCGTGAGCTTGGAGCCTGGAACTGACCTTAAGTCTGGACCTTGGAGCCCAGAGCCAAGAAATGACCCCAAGCTCAGAGCCCTGATCATGGAGCGTGGAGCGTGGAGCGTGGAGCGCGGAGCCTGGAACTTACCCCGAGCACCGAACCTTGAGCTCGGAGCCTGGGGCCCAGATCATGGAGCCGTGAGCCTTGAGCCGGGAGCCCAAATCCTTGTACTAACCCCGAATCAAGAGCCTGGATCCTGGAGTCTTTAGCCCGGAGCCTGGAAATGACCCTTTGCCTGGAGCCTTGAGGCAATAGCCGACAACTGACCCCGAGCACAAAATCTTAAGCCAGAACCCTGCAGCCCGGAGACTGGAACTGACCCCGAGCCTGGAGCCTGGAGCTCGAAGCATTGAGCCGTGAGCATGGAGCCGTGAGCCTGGAGTCTGTAGTCCGGAGACTGGAACTGACCCCGAGCCTGGAGCCTGGAGCCTGGAGCTCGAAGCATTGAGCCGTGAGCATGGAGCCGTGAGCCTTGAGCCTGGAGTCCGGACCTGGAACTGACCACGAGTTCGGAGCCGTGAACGTGAATTCTGGAGCCCGGAGTGTGGAAATTACCCTGTTCTCAGAGCCTGGAGAAAGGGGCGTGGATCCCCGAGCATGGAACTAACCCCGAGCTCGAAGCCTTGAGTCTGGAGCCTGGAGCCTGGAGCCTGGAGCCTGGAGCCTGGAGCCTGGAGCCTGGAGCCCGAAGGCCAGAGCATGGAATACACCCCGAACCCGTAACCTGGGTCCTGGAGACCGGAGACTCGAACTGATCTTGAGCCTAGAGCCTGGAGGTTTGAGCCTGGAGCCGGGAGCCTTGAACCTGGAGCCTTGAGCCTTGAGCCTAGAACCTGGAAGAAGACCCCGAGTCCAAAGGCCTGGAGCCCGGAGCCCGGAAAAAACCCTGCGCCTGGAGCCAGGAGCCCTGGGTGTGGAACCTCAAGCATGGAACTTACCCCGAGCCAGAAGCCTTGCGCCTGACAGCCGGGAGACTGGAACTTGGAACTGACTCCATGCCTGGAGCCTGGAGCCTTGAGCCTGGAGATTTGAGCCTGGAGCCTGGAGCCTGGAGCTTTGAACTAAACCAGAGACTGGAGCCTGGAGACTGGAGCATGGAACTGACCCCGAATCCGGAGCCCGGATACTGGATCGATGAGCCTGGAACCTTGTTCCAGTCTCCAGGCTGCAGGGTTCTGGCTTAAGATTTTGTGCTCGGGGTCAGTAGCTCACGGCTACAAGCTCAAGGCTCCAGGCTCCAGGCTCCAGGCTCCAGGCTCCAGGCTCCAAGCTCCAGGCTCCAGGCTCATGGCTACATGCTCCAGGCTAAAGGCACAAGGCTTCATGGTCTTGGTCAGTTGCAGACTCCGTTCTCCAGGCTACCGGCTCCGGACTCCAGGCTCTGGATCAGTTTCAGGCTCCGGGAAACAGGATCCAGGCTCTGCGCTCCAGGGTCCTGGTTCCAGGCACAGGGTTCCAGGCTTTGGGTCAAGTCCGTTCTCCGGGCTCAAGGCTTAAGCCTCTAGGCTCGGGGTCAGTATAAGGCACCGTGCATCAGGCTCCAAGCTCCAGGTTCCAGGCTCCAGGCTCATGGCTCCAGGTATCAGGCTCCATGCTCCATGCTCCGTGCCCAAAAAAACCAGGTCAAGGCTCAAGGTTCCTTGCTCAGGGTAATTTCCAGGCTGTGGGCTCTTGGCTCCAGGCTCCAGGCTCGGTGTCAGTTCCAGGCTTTGGGCTGCAGGTTCCGGGCTCCAGGCTCCAGGCTCCAGGCTCCAGGCTAAAGGCTAAAGGCTCTAGGCTCCAGGGTCTAGGCTCCAGGCTCATGGCTCTAGGCTCTAGGCTCCATGCTCCAGGTTCCATGCTCCATGCTCCGGAATATGGGTCAGTTAAGGGCTCCAGGCTTCAGGCTCAGGGTCCAAGCTCCAGGCTCCATGCTCCATGCTCCGAGCTTGGGGTCAGTTAAGGGCATTGGGCTCCAGGCTCCAGGCTCCAGGCTCCAAGCTGCAGACTCCGGGCTCCAGGCTCTTGGCTCCAGGCTCTTGGCTCCAGGCTCCAGGCTCCATTCTCCGGTTTCAAGAATCCGGGCTAGGGTTTGGTTCCAGGCTCCGGGCTCAGGGCTCAAGCCTCAAGTCTCCAGGCTTTAGACTCTGGGCTCCCTTCTCAAAGGCTCATGGCTCTGCAGTCAAGTCTCCGGGCTCTAAACTTCAGGCTTTGGGGCAGTTCCATTCTCCGGGTACCAGGCTTCAGGATCAAGGCTTCAGGCTCATGGTCAGTTCCATTCTCCGGGCTCAAGGCTCCGGCCTCCAGGCTCCTGGTTCCAGGCACCAGGCTCATGGTTCATGACACCGCGCTACAGGATCCGGGATCGGGGTCAGTTCGAGCCTCTGGGCTCAAGGCTCTGGGATCAGGGTCAGTTTGTGGCTCTGGGCTCCAGTTTGAAGGCTCCAGGCTCCAGGCTCCAGGCTCCAGGCTCCAGGCTCCAGGCTCCGTGGTCCTTCCTCCAGGATCCAGACTTTGGGCTCGGAGTATGTTCGTGGCTCCAGGTTCCAGGTTTAAGGCTCCATATTTTGGGCAAAGTTCAAGGCTAAAGGTTCTATGATCCAAGTTCGTGACTACACGTTCCAGGCTAATGGCACCTGGCTCCAGGCTCAAGGCTCCCGTCTCGAGGCTCCAGCCACGGGGTCAGTTCCATACTCTGGGCTCAAGACTCCAGGCTCAAGGCTCAGGGTCAGTTCATGGCTCCAGTCACCATGATCATGACTCAAAGCAAAAGGCTCCGTGCTTTATATGCGCTGGGCTCCAGGCTATAGGCTCCAGGGTCGGGGTCAGTTCCAGGCTCCGGGCTCCATGCTTCAGGCTCTGGGCTCAAGGCTCTGGGATCAGTGTAAGTTCCAGGCTCCGTGCTCTCACCTCAAGGCTCCAGGCTCTGGGCTATAGGCTCTGGGCTCTTGGTCAGTTCCAAGTTCCGGTCTCCAGGTTTAATGCTCCACATTTCGGGCTTGGGATCTCTTCAAGGCTAATGGCTCCATTTTCCAGGCTCGCTGCTACGTTTTCCAGGCTCCAGGCTCCCTGCAGCAGGCTAAAGATTTAAGGCTCAAAGCTCAAGGCTCCAGTCTTTAGGTAATTTCCTTGCTCCGGGCTCAAGGCTCCAAGCTCAAGGCTTTGGGTCAGAGCCACGCTCTTGGCTCCAGGCTCCATGCTCAAGGCTGCATGGTTCAGACTCTTGGCTCCAGGCTCCATGCTCAAAGCTCCAGGCTCAAGGATGCAGGCTCTGCTCTCCAGGCTTCGCTCTCCAGGCTCCGAGCTTCGGGCTCCAGGCTCACGGCTCCAGGATCAAGGATCATCATTGCAAGCTCTGTGCACCAGGTTACCTGGTCCAGACTCCAGGCTCAGAATCAGTTTCAGGCTCTGGGCTAAAGGATCCAGGCTCCTTGTTCAAGGCACAGGGCACCGGGCTTGGGGTCTGTTCCGTGGTCCGGGCTCCAGGCTAAAGCTTCTAGGCTAGAGGTCAGTTTTAGGCTCTGCACATCTTGCTCCAGGCTCCAGGCTTCAGGCTCCAGGCTCCAGGCTCCAGGCTCCAGGCTCCGTGCCCCTTACACCAGGTCAAGGCTCCAGGTTCCTTGCTCAGGGTCATTTCAAGGCTTTGTGTTCTGGCCTCCAGGCTCCAGGCTCCGTGCCCCTTACACCAGGTCAAGGCTCCAGGTTCCTTGCTCAGGGTAATTTCAAGGCTTTGGGCTCTGGGCTCCAGGCTCCAGGCTCCAGGCTCCAGGCTCCAGGAACCACGCTCCAGGCTCTAAGCTAAAGGCTCCAGGCTCAGTGTCAGTTCCACGTTTTGGGTCCAGGTTCCGGGCTCCAAGCTCCAGGCTTCAGGCTTCAGGCACGGAGTCATTTAAAGGCTCCGGACTCCAGGCTCAAATCTCCATGCTCACGACTAGAGGCTCACGGCTCCATGCTCCGGGCTCGGGATCAGTTCCAGGCTCTGTACTCGTGGTCAGCTCCAAGCTCCGGTCTCATGGCTCCAGGTACGGGGTCAATTTGAGGACCTGGGATCCTTGCTGCAGTCCTTTAGCCCTCCAGACTCAAGGCTCCAGGTTATTTGTAAGTTGCAGGCTCAGATCTCCAGGTTACCGGCTCCAGACTGCTGGCTCGGGTTCAGTTCCAGGCTCGGGGCTCGGGGCTCGGGGCTCCGGGCTCGGGGCTAAGGGCTCTGGGCTCCGGGCTCCGGACTCCGGACTCCGGACTCCGGACTCCGGACTCAGGTCTATAACCTCCGGGCTCTGGGCTTCGGGCTTCGTGCTCCGGCCTCCAGCCTCCGGCCTCCGGGCTCCATGTTTGCTCGATGTCTGAGTAGAAGAGGAGAAAATGTCATTTTTTTTTTTTTTAGTGTTTCGGTAGAACAGAAGCTGTTTTTGTCACTTTGAGAAAAGGATGTTTTTTCTACAACAAAACTTCATGATTTGAGAAGACTTTGACAAAACAGCAATAAAACACTTATTTCTGACTTTATTTTAGTTTTTTCATGTTTTCTAACTATATAGGTAAAAATGTCATTTTTTTTAGCATTTTAGACGATAAGAAGCTGTTTTGGTCACTTTGAGACAAGGATGTTTTTTTTTTCAAGAAGAACTTCATAATTTGAGAATACGTTTAAAAGAAAAAGCCATAAAACAAATATTTTTGATTTGTTTTTAGTGTTTTCCTTCATGTCCGAGTAGAAGAGCGTCATTTTTTTCATTTTTGAGCGTTTCAGACGATAAGTATCTGTTTTGTTCACTTTGAGACAAGGAAGTTTTTTTCAAGCAGAACTTCATGATTTGAGAAGACTTTTCAGAAACAGCCATAAAACACTTATTTCTGACTTGTTTTTAGTGTTGTCATGCTTCTCCTAGTAAAAGAGGTAAAAAAAAATGCAATTTTTGAGCGTTTGAGACGAAAAGAAGCTGTTTTGGTCACTTTGAGACAAAGATGTTTTTTTCAAGCAGAACTTCATGATTTGAGAAGACTTTTAAGAAACAGCAATAAAACACTTATTTCTGACTCTTTTTATGTGTTTTCATGCTTCTTTTATAGTAGAACAGGAAGAAATGTGATTTTTGAGCGTTTCAGACGAAAAGAAGGTTTTTTTTTTGTCTCGTTGAGACAAGGATGGTTTTTTTTAAATCAAAACTTCATGAACTGATTAAACTTTGACAAAACAGCCATTAAACACTTATTTTTGACTTGTTTTTTTTTTTGTTTTCATGCTTTTCTGAGTAGAGGAGGCAAAAATTTCATTTTTGAGCGTTTCAGACGAAAAGAAGCTTTTTGGTAACTTTGAGACAAAGATGTTTTTTTTCAAGCAGAACTTCATGATTTCAGAAGACTTTTACGAAAATGCCGTTAAACACTTTTTTCTGACTCTTTTTATGTGTTTTCATGCTTTTCTTAGTAGGACAGGAAAAAAAATGTGATTTTTTTGCGTTTCAGACGAAAAGAAGCTTTTTTTTTGTTTCGTTGAGATAAAGATGTTTTTTTTTAATCAAAACTTCATGAACTGATTAAACTTTGACAAAACAGACATAAAACACTTATTTCTGACTCTTTTTTTTTTTTTAGAGTTTTCATGCTTTTCTTAGTAGAAAAGGATAAAATGTGATTTTTGTGTGTTTCAGACGAAAAGAAGCTGTTTTTGCCTCGTTGAGACAAGTATGTTTTTTTTTTTTTTTGAACAAAACTTCATGAATTGACAAAACTTTGACAAAAAAGCCATAAAACACTTATATCTGACTTATTTTTAGTGTTGTCATGCTTGTCTGAGTAGAAGAGGCAAAAATGTCATTTTTGAGCGTTTCAGACGAATAGAAGCTGTTTTGGGCACTTTGAGACAGATGTTTATTTCAAGAAGAACTTCATGATTTGAGAAGACTTTTAAGAAACAGCCATAAAATACTTATCTCTGACTTGTTTTTTGCGTTGTCATGCTTTTCTGAGTAGAAGAGGCAAAAGTGTCATTTTTGAGTGTTTCAGACGATAAGAAGCTTTTTTTTGGTCAAGTTGAGACAAGGATGTTTTTTTTTCCAGCAAAACTTCATGAACTGATAAGACTTTGACAAAAACAACCATAAACCACTCATTTCTTACTTGTTTCTTGCGTTTTTCTACTTTTCTGAGCAGAAGAAACAAAATGTCATTTTTGAGCGTTTCACGCGATAAGAAGCTGATTTGGTCACTTTTGAGACAAGGATGTTTTGTCTCAAGCAGAACGTAAAGCTTCACACTTAGTTCTGGCATTTCTCAAACCGCCCCGTGGAGATGGATTGCTTCCTCACATTGCAGCCACACTCTCGTGGAAAATCTCTGTCCATGGTCCTGATTCGTTGTCTTTCTTTCTCCCTTGCTCTCTCTCTCCCTCTTTCCTCCAACCCCCCTGTTTTTTTTTCCGGTTAGCTGATCCCCTTTTTAACCTCCGGTGCTTTTCTCACGTGGAGCTTGATAACGGTAAAACTGGCCATTTTTCAGAACTCTGCTCCTCCTTGCCCTCGTCTTGCTCTTTTTTTCTGTCTCTTTCCCACTCTTTCCTCCAGCCACCTTAAAGCTGCACTCTGAGTTCTTGCATTTTTAAAACCGTCCCGTGGAGACGCAATGTTTCCATACATTGCAGCCACACAGTGGGGGCTGAACTCTTGCCCTCCTTTCCTTTCTTCGGTGTGACTCGGGCTTCTACAAAGTGATTGCACTTGCTGTATTTATCGTATTTTAAATGTATTGTAATGGTATTTTGTTGTGTTTTAATGGTATTTGTATTTTATTTGTACTGTTTATGTATGCTTTGCACTGTAAAGAACTTTTTGACTGTGTCTGTGAAAAGTGCGCTATCAATACAATTTATTGACTACTTACTGTCTGACTCCCCCACCCCCCCCCCACCCCCTCTCTCCCCCTCTCTTCATCAGCCACCTTAAAGCTTCACACTGGGACTGAAAATCACATCCTCTGGCCTGGTTAAGGTTTGGGCTGTGGCCAGGGCCAGGGTTTGGCCTCAGGCTAAGTTCCAGGGTTCATGTTAGGGCTGAGGCCAGAGTCAGGGTTTAGGGCTCCGAGCTCGGGCACAGTTACAGGCTCCAGTCTCAAGGCTCTGGGCTCCGGGCTCCGGGCTCCGGGCTCCGGGCTCCGGGCTCCGGGCTCCGGGCTCCGGGCTCCGGGTTCCAGGCCCCAGGCTACAGGCTTCAGGCTCATGAAATCCCAACTTTTGGTCTTTTCCAGGCTACTAGCTCCAGGCTAAAGTCTCCAGAGTTCCAGGATTTGGGTCAGTTCATGGCTCCGGGATATAGGCTCCAGACTCCAGGCTCCAGGCTCCAGACTCAAGGCTCCAGGCTCCAGGCTCCAGGGTCGGGGTCATTTCCATGCTCCGGACTCTGGGCTCCAGCCTCCAGGCTCAAAGCTCTGGGTTCGGGGTCAGTTCGAAGTTCTGGGCACCGAGCTAAAGGCTCCAGATTCAAGAGTCCATGCTCCACGCTCCGGGCACCGGGCTCCATGCTCCAAGCTAAGGGCTCCTGGCTCCGGGCTCCATGCTCAGGGTTTTTTCCAGGCTCCGACCTCCAGGTTTCAGTCTCAGGGTCAGTTCCAGGCTTTGTAGTCCATGCTCCATTCTCCAGGCTCGGGGTCTGTTCAAGCCTCTGTGTTCCAGCCTCCTACGTCTAGGCTCCCCACTCAAGGCTCCAGGCTCCAGGCTAAAGGCATGGGGTCATTTCCATGCTCCGGTCTCGTAGGTCCGGACGTTTGGTCAGTTCTAGACTCCGGGCTCCAGGCTCCTGGTTCCGGGCTCAGGGCTCTAGGCTCCGGGCTCACTGTCAGTTCCAGGCTCCAGGCTCCAGGCTCCAGGCTCCAGGCTCCAGGCTCCAGGCTCAGGGCTCCAGGCTCCAAGCTTCAAGTTCCAGGCTCCTGGGTACATGCTCCAGGCTCAAGGCTCTTGGCTCCAGGCTCCAGGCACCGCGCTCAAGGCTCCAGGCTCCGGGCTCCGGGCTCAAGGCTCAGGGTCAATTCCAGGCTGAAGTCACCAGGCTCTAGGCTCCGGTCTCCTTGCTCCGGGCTCCGAGCTCGAGGCTCAAGGCGCCAAGCTTCAAGCTCTTGGCTCCAGGCTCATGGGTCGGGGTCAGTTCCAGGCTCCGGTCTCCATGCTCCGGGGTCTGGGCTCCCGACTCCAGGCTCCAGGCTCCATGCTCCATGCTCCAGGCTCCAGGCTCCAGGCTCCAGGCTCCAGGCTCCAGGCTCCAGGCTCCAGGCTCCGCGTTCCTTCCTCCAGCATCCAGACATATGGCTCGGAGTATGTTCGTGGCTCCAGGTTCAAGGTTTAAGGCTCCATATTTTGGGCACAGTTCCGGGCTACAGGTTCTATGCTCAGAGTTCATGACTACACGCTCCAGGCAAGTGGCACCTTGCTCCAGGCTCAAGGCTCCGGTCCCAAGGCTCCAGCCTCAGGGTAAGTTCCATGCTCGAGGCTAAAGACTCCAGGCTCAAGGCTCAGGGTCAGTTCATGGCTCCAGTCACCAGGCTCTAGACTCCAGGCTCAAGGCTCCGTGCTTTTTGCTCTGGGCTCAAGGCTGTAGGCTCCAGGGTCGGGGTCAGTTCCAGGCTCCGGGCTCCATGCTTCAGGCTCTGGGCTCAAGGCTCCGGGCTCATTGTCAGTTCCAGGCTCCGTGGTCCCCCCTCAAGGCTCCAGGCTCCGGGATCCAGGCTCTTGGCATGGGGTCAGTTCCAAAATCTGGTCTCCAGGTTTTAGGCTCCACGTTTCGGGCTCGAGGTCAGTTCCAGGCTAAAGGCTCCATAGTCCAGGTTCGTTGCTTTGCGTTCCAGGCTCAAGGCTCAAGGCTCCAAGAACCAGGCTCCAGGCTGAAGGCTCCAAGCTCAAGGCTCCAGGCTCAGTGTAAGTTCCATGCTCCAGGGTAAAGTCTCCAAGCTCAAGGCTCAGGGTCAATTCCAGGCTGAAGTCACCGGGCTCTAGGCTCCGGGCTCCTTGCCTTTGGGCTCCGGCTTCCGGGCTCGAGGCTCAAGGCACCATGCTTCAAGCTCTTGCTCCAGGCTCCAGGCTCAAGGGTCGGGGTCAGTTCCAGGCTCCTGTGTCCATGCTCCGGGGTGTGGGCTCCCAATTCCAGGCTCCATGCTCCATGCTCCAGGCTCCAGGCTCCAGGCTCCTGGCTCCGCTCTCCAGGCTCCATGCTTCAAGCTCTGGGATCCAGACTAAAGGCTCCATGCTCTGGGTCAGTTCCAGGCTCCATGCTTCAGACTCCGGGCTCAAGGCTCCAGGCTCAGTGCCAGTTCCAGGCTCCGGTCTCCCCACTCAAGGCTCCAGGCTCCGGACTCCAGTCTCTGGGCATGGGGTCAGTTCCAAGTTCCGGTCTCCAGGTTTTAGGCTCCACATTTCAGGGTTTTGGTCAGTTCAAGGTAAATGCTTCCATTTTCCAGGCTCGTTGCTACGTTTTCCTGGCTCCAGGCTCCCGGAACTAGGCTAAAGGCTGAAGGTTCAAAGTGCAAGGCTCCAGGCTTGAGGTAATTTCCTTGCTCTTGGCTCGAGGCTCCAAGCTCAAGGCTTGGGGTTAGATCCACGCTCTGGGCTCCAGGCTCCATGCTCAAGGCTGCATGGTTCAGACTCTTGGGTCCAGGCTCCAGGCTTCAGGCTCCAGGCTCCAGGCTCCAGGTTCCAGGCTTAAAGCTCCAGGCTCAAGGCTCAAGGCTCAAGGCTGCAGGCTCTTCTCTCCAGGCTTTTCTCTCCAGGCTCCGGGCTGCGGGCTCCAGTCTCACGGCTACAGTCTCCAGGGTTAATGTGCCAGGCTCCAGGGTCTTGGTCAGTTTCAGGCTCCGTGCACCAGGCTACTGGCTCATGACTCCAAGCTCAGAATCAGTCTCAGGCTCTTGGCCAAAGGTTCCAGGCTCCGTGCTCCAGGCTCCTGGTTCAAGGCGCAGGGCTCCGGGCTTGGGGTCTTTTCCGTAGTCCGGGCTCCAAGATAATGCCTCAAGGCTCGAGGTCAGTTTCAGGCTCTGCACATCTGGCTCAAGGCTCCAGGCTCCGTGCCCCTAACACCAGGTAAAGGCTCCAGGTTCCTTGCTCAGGGTAATTTCCAGGCTTCGGGCTCTTGGCTCAAGGCTCAAGACTCCATGCTCCAAGCTCAGTGCTCCAGGATCAAGGATCCAGGTTCAAGGCTCCAGGCTCAGTGTCAGTTCCAGGTTTTGGGCTCCAGGTTCTGGGCTCCAGGCTCCAAGCTCCAGGCTCGATGCTCCAGGCCTCGGTTCAGTTTAGAGTGTCAGGCTCCAGGCTCCAAGCTCCAGGCTCCAGGCTCCATGCTCAGTGTCAGTTCCAGGCTTTTGGCTCCAGGTTCCGGGCTCCAGGCTCCAGGCTCCAAGCTCCAGGCTCCATGGTCTATGCTCCGGGCTTTGCCTCAGTTAAGGGCTCAGGGCTCCAAGCTCCAGGCTCCAAGCTCCACACTCCAGGCTCTGCGCTCCAGTCTCCGATTTAAAGAATCCGAGCTAGGGTTAAGTTCCAGGCTCCGGGCTCAGGGCTCAAGCCTCTAGTCTCCAGGCTTCAGATTACGGGCTCCCTGCTCAAGGCTCGTGGCTCATCGCTCAAAGCTCCAGGCTCCAGGCTCAAAGTTCCATGCTCACAGCTAAATGCTATGAGCTCAAGCCTACAGGCTCCAGGCTCGGGATCAGTTCCAGTCTCCGGGTTCCAGGCTCCACGGCTCCATGCTCACGGCTCCATGATCTGGGGCCAAGGCTCCGAGCTCAAGGTTTTGTGCTCTGGGTCAGTTCCAGGCTCCGCGCTCCACGCTCCATGTTCAGGGCTCTGGGCTTGGGGTCATTTCTTGGTTCCGGGCTCCAAGGTCCGGACTTAAGGTCAGTTCCAGGCTCTATGCTCCAGGCTCCAAGCTCACGGCTCCATGCTACAGGATCCAGGCTTGGGGTAAATTCCAGGGTTCGGGTTCCAGGCTCAGGGATTAAGGCTCAGTGTTCATGGTCAGTTCAAGGCTCTGGGTTCTGTTTTCCGGGCTCGGGGTCACTTCGAGTATCTGGGTTCCGGGCTCCAGTCTTTAAGGTCTGGGCTATAGATTCCATGCACTAGGGTAAAGGCTCCAGGCTCCAGGCTCCAGGCTGCAGGCTCCAGGCTCCAGGCTCCAGGCTCCAGGCTCCCGGCTCCAGAATCCAGGCTCATGGCTACATGCTCCAGGCTAAAGGCTCCAGTCTCCATGGTCTTGGTCAGTTGCAGACTCCGTTCTCCAGGCTACCACCTCCGGACTCCAGGCTCTGGATCAGTTTCAGGCTCCGGGAAACAGGATCCAGGCTCCGCGCTCCAGGCTCCTGGTTCCAGGCACAGGGCTCCGGGCTTTGGGTCAGTTCTGTTCTCCGGGCTCAAGGCTGAAGCCTCTAGGCTCGGGGTCAGTTTCAGGCACCGTGCATCAGGCTCAAGGCTCCAGGCTCCAGGCTCCAGGCTCCAGGTTCCAGGCTCCATGCTCCGTGCCCCAAAAACCAGGTCAAGGCTCAAGGTTCCTTGCTCAGGGTAATTTCCAGGCTGTGGGCTCAAGGCTCAAGGCTCCAGGCTCATGGCTCTTAGGCTCCATGCTCCAGGTTCCATGCTCCATGCTCCGGGCTTTGGGCCAGTTAAAGGCTCCAGGCTTCAGGCTTCAGGCTCAGGGTCCAAGCTCCAGGCTCTGGGCTCCAGGCTCCAGGCTCAAGGCTCCAGGCTCCAGGCTCTAGCCTCCAGGCTCCAGGCTCCAGGCTCCAGGCTCCAGGCTCCAGGCTCCAGGCTCCAGGCTCCATTCTCTGGTTTCAAGAATCCGAGCTAGGGTTTAGTTCCAGGCTCCGAGCTCAGGGCTCAAGCCTCAAGTCTCCAGGCTTTAGAGTCTGGGCTCCCTTTCTCAAAGGCTCATGGTTCCACGGTCAACGCTCCGGGCTCCAAACTTCAGGCTTTGGGGCAGTTCCATTCTCCAGGTACAAGGCTTCAGGCTTCAGGCTCCAGGCTTCAGGCTCTGGGTCAGTTACATTCTCCGGGCTCAAGGCTCCGGCCTCCAGGCTCCAGGTTCCTGGCACCAGGCTCATGGTTCCAGACACCGCACTCCAGGATCCGAGATCGGGGTCAGTTCGAGCCTCTGGGCTCAAGGCTCATGGATCAGGGTCAGTTTATTGCTCCGGGCTCCAGTTTGAAGGCTCCAGGCTCCAGGCTCCAGGCTCCAGGCTCCAGGCTCCAGGCTCCAGGCTCCGGCTCCAGGCTCCGTGGTCCTTCCTCCAGGATCCAGACTTTGGACTCGGAGTATGTTCGTGGCTCCAGGTTCCAGGTTTAAGGCTCCATATTTTGGGAAAAGTTCCAGGCTACAGGTTCTATGCTCCAAGTTTGTGACTACACGTTCCAGGCTAATGGCACCTGGCTCCAGGCTCAAGGCTCCCGTCTCCAGGCTCCAGCCTCAGGGTCAGTTCCATACTCCGGGCTCAAGACTCCAGGCTCAAGGCTCAGGGTCAGTTCATGGCTCCAGTCACCAGGCTCGTGACTCAAAGCAAAAGGTTCCGTGCTTTATATGCTCTGGGCTCCAGGCTATAGACTCCAGGGTTGGGGTCAGTTCCAGGCTCCGGGCTCCATGCTTCAGGCTCTGGGCTCAAGGCTCTGGGATCAATGTAAGTTCCAGGCTCCGTGCTCCCCCCTCAAGGCTCCAGGCTCTGGGCTATAGGCTCTGGGCATGGGGTCAGTTCCAAGTTCCAGTCTCCAGGTTTAATGCTCCACATTTTGGGCTTGGGATCACTTCAAGGCTAATGGCTTCATTTTCCAGTATCGTTGTTACGTTTTCCAGGCTACAGGCTCCTTGCACCAGGCTAAAGATTTTAGGCTCATAGCTAAGGGTTCCGGTCTTTAGGTAATTTCCTTTCTCCGGGCTCAAGGCTCCAAGCTCAAGGCTTTGCGTCAGTGCCACGCTCTAGGCTCCAAGCTCCAGGCTCCTTGCTCAAGGCTGCATGCTTCAGAATCTTGGCTCCAGGCTCCAGGCTCTAAGCTCCAGGCTCAAGGCTCCAGGCTCTGCTCTCCAGGCTTCTTTCTTCAGGCTCCGAGCTTCGGGCTCCAGGCTCACGGCTCCAGGCTCAAGGCACCAGGTCAGTTGCAGGCTCCGTGCACCAGGTTACCGGCTCCAGACTCCAGGCTCAGAATCAGTTTCAGGCTCTGGGCTAAAGGATCTAGGCTCTGTGCTCCAGGCTCCTCTTTCAAGGCACAGGTCTCCGGGCTTGGGGTCTGTTCCGTGGTCCGGGCTCCAGGCACAAGCTTCTAGGCTAGAGGTCAGTTTCAGGCTCTGCACATCTTGCTCCAGGCTCCAGGCTCCAGGCTCCAGGCTCCATGCCCCTAACACCAGGTCAAGGCTCCAGGTTCCTTGCTCAGGGTAATTTCCAGGGCTTTGGGCTCTCGGCTCCAGGCTCCAAGCTCCAGGCTCAAGGCTCCAGGCTAAAGGTTCCAGGCTCAGTGTCAGTTCCAGGTTTTGGGTCCAGGTTACGGGCTCCAGGCTCCAGGCTCCATGCTCTGGGCCTGGGTTCAGTTAAGAGCTCCAGGCTCAAGTCTCCAAGCTCCAGTCTCCAGGATCCAGGCTCCAGGCTAAGTGTCAGTTCCTGGCTTTTGGCTCCAGGATCCGGGCTCCAGGCTCTTTGCTCCAAGCTCCAGGCTCCAGGCTCCAGGCTCCAGGCTCCAGGCTCCAGGCTCCAGGCTCCAGGCTCCAGGCTCAGGGCTCCATGGTCCACACTCCAGGCTTCAGGCTTCAGGCTCCAGGCTCCAGGCTAAAGGTTCCAGGCTCAGTGTCAGTTCCAGGTTTTCAGTCCAGGTGACGGGCTCCAGGCTCCAGGCTCCATGCTCTGGGCCTGGGTTCAGTTAAGAGCTCCAGGCTCAAGTCTCCAAGCTCCAGGCTCCAGGATCCAGGCTCCAGGCTCAGTGTCAGTTCCTGGCTTTTGGCTCCAGGTTCCGGGCTCCAGGCTCTTTGCTCAAAGGTCCAGGCTCCAGGCTCCAGGCTCCAGGCTCCAGGCTCAGGGCTCCATGGTCCACACTCCAGGCTCAGGCTCAGGCTCCATGGCTCACAGCTCCAGGCTCCAGGCTCCAGGCTCCAGGCTCCAGGCTCCAGGCTCCAGGCTCCAGGCTCCGCGCTCCATTCTCCGATTTCAAGAATCCGAGGAAGGCTTAAGTTCCAGGCTCCGGGCTCAGGGCTCAAGCCTCCAGTCTCCAGGCGTCAGATTCCGGGCTCCGTGCTCAAGGCTTGTGGCTCTTAACTCCAAGCTTCAGACTTTGGGGCAGTTCCATTCTCCGGGTACCAGGCTCCAGGCTCACAGCTCCATGCTCACGGCTAAATACTCCGAGCTCAAGGCTCCAGGCTCTAGGCTCTGGATCAGTTCTAGTCTCCAGGCTACAGGGTCCTGGCTCAAGGTTCCGTGCTCGGGGTCAGTTCCAGTCTCCGGGCTCCAGGCTCCAGGCACAGGGTCATTTCCAGGCTCCTGGCTCAAGACTCCAGGCTCCGGACCACAGGCTCCAAGCTCAAGGTTCTATGCTCGGGGTCAGTTCCAGGCTCCGCGCTCTACGCTCCATGTTCAAGGGCTCCGGACTCAGGGTCATTTCTTTGCTCTGGGCTCCAAGGTCCGGACTTAAGGTCAGTTCCAGGCTCTATGCTCCAGGCTCCAAGCTCACGGCTCCATGCTACGGGCTCCAGGCTTGGGGAAAGTTCCAGGGTTCGGGCTCCAGCCTCAGGAATCAAGGCTCAATGTTCATGGTCAGTTCAAGACTCTGGATTCTTTTCTCTGGGCTGGGTTTAACTTCGAGTATCTTGGTTCCGGGCTCCAGTTTTTAAGGTCTGGGCTCTAGATTCCGCGCACAAGGCTCCAGGCTCCCCGCTCATTGTTCACGGCTCAAGGCTCAAGGCTCCACGCTCCAGGCTCACGGCTCAAGGCTCAAGGTTCCAGGCTCCAGGGTCTTGGTCAGTTGCAGACTCCGTTATCCTGGCTACCGGCTCAAGACTCTAGGCTCGGGATCAATTCCAGGCTCTGGGCTAAAGGATCCAGGCTCCGGGCTAAAGGATCCAGGCTCCGCGTTCCAGGTTCCTGGTTCCAGGAAACGGGCTCCGGGCTTGGTATCAGTTCCATGCTCTGGAAACCAAGCTCCAGCCTCTAGGCTCGGGGTCAGTTTCAGGCACTGCGCATCGGGCTCCAGGCTCGTGGCTCCAGGCTCCATGACCCAAACTCAAGGTCAAGGCTCCAGGTTCCTTTCTGAGGGTCATTTCCTGGCTCCAGGCTCCAGGCTCCTTCCTAAGGGACCAAGGCTTTGGCCTCGGAGAATGTTCGTGGCTCCGGGCTCCAGGTTCTAGGCTCCTTTTTTCGGGCTCAGTTCCAGGCTAGAGGCTCCAGGCTCATGACTACACACTTCAGGCTCCAGGCACCTGGCTAAAGGCTCAAGGCTCTGGGCTCAAGGCTCCAGCCTCGGAGTCAGTTCCATGCTCTGGGCTCAAGACTCCACGCTCAAGGCTCAGGGTCAGTTAATTGCTGCAGTCACCAGGCTCTAGACTAAAGGCTCAAGGCTCCATGCTTAAAACTCTTTGCTCCAGGCTATAGGCTCCAGGGTCGGTGTCAGTTCCAGGTTCCAGGCTCCAGGCTCCAGGCTCCATGCTTCAGGCTCCTGGCTCAAGGCTCAGTTTAAGTTCCAGGCTCCGTGCCCCCCCTCAAGGCTCAAGGCTCCAAGTTCTTGGCATGGGGTTTTTTCCAAGTTCCAGTCTCCAGGTTTTTGGCTCCACTTTTCGGGCTTGGGGTCAGTTCCGGGCTACAGGCTCCATAGTCCAGGTTCGTTTCTACGCATTCCAGGCTCAAGGCTCCCAGCACTAAGCTCCAAGCTAAAGGTTCCCAGCTCAAGGTTCAATGCTTGGGGTAAGTTCCATTCTCCGGGCCCAAGGCTCCAAGCTCAAGGCTCGGGGTCAGTTCCAGGCTGAAGTCACCATGCTCCAGGTTCCGGGCTCCAGGCTCAAGGTGGCATGCTTCAAGCTCTTGGCTCCAGGCTCAAGGCTCGGGGTCAGTTCCAGGCTCCAGGCTCTATGCTCTGGGGTCAGGGCTCCAGACTCAAGACTCCAGACTGAAGGCTCCAGGTTCCAGTCTCAAGGCTCCTGGCTTCTTGCTTCAGGCTCAAGGCTGCGGGTTCCAGGCTCAAGACTAAAGTCTCCGGGCTCAAGACTCCAGGCTCCAGGCTCCGGGCATGGAGTCAGGATCCAAGTTCAAGTCTCCCGGCTCCAAGCTCAAGGTTCCGTGCTCAGGGTCAGTTCCAAGCTCCAGGCAAGGGCTATAGGCTCCACGCTCCTAGCTCCGCGCTCCAGGCTTTAGGCTTCAGGCACAGAGTCATTTCAAGGCTCCGGACTCCAGGCTCAAATCTCCATGATCACGGCTCCATGCTCCTGGCTCAGGGTCAGTTCCAGGCTCTGGTCTCATTGCTTCAGGCACGGGGTCAGTTTGAGGATCTGGGCTCCTAGCTGCAGTCCTTAAGCCCGTGGCTCTTAGCTCCGCGCTCCAAAGTCCGCCCTCCAGACTCAAGGCTACAGGTTATTTGTGGTTAGTTGCAGGCTCCGATCTCCAGGTTCCCGGCTCCAGACTGCGGGCTCGGGTTCAGATCCAGGCTTGGGGCTAAGGGCTCTTGGCACGGGGCTCGGGGCTCGGGGCTCGGGGCTCGGGGCTCAAGCCTCCGGACTCCGGACTCCGGACTCCGGACTCAGGGCTCAAACCTACGGGCTCCATGTTTGGGGTCATTTCCAGGCTTACGGGCTCATGGCTCCGGTCTCGTGTTTAGTTCCAGGCTATAGCGTCTTGGCTCCTTATGCTGGGCTGCAAGGGCTGGGCTCACCACAATGCCAAGACTTCTCGGTTTTCCTTGTTTTCTGAGTAGAAGAGGAAAAAATGTCATTTTTGAACGTTTCAGACGAATAGAAGCTGTTTTGGTCACTTTGAGACAAACATGTTTTTTTTCAAGCAGAACTTCATGATTTGAGAAGACTTTAAAGAAACAGCCATAAAATACTTATTTCTGACTTGTTTTTAGCGTTGTCATGCTTTTCTTAGTAGAAGAGGAAAATATGTAATTTTTGAGCGTTTCAGACGATACGAAGCTGTTTTGGTCACTTTGAGACCAAGATTTTTTTTTTCAAGCAGAACTTCATGATTTGAGAAGACTTTTAAGAAACAGCCATAAAACACTTATTTCTGACTTGTTTTTCGTGTTGTCATGCTTTTCTGAGTAAAAGAGGTAAAAGATGTCATTTTTGAGCGTTTCAGACGATAAGAGGCTGTTTTGGTCACTTTGAGACAAAGATATTTTTTTTCAAGCAGAACTTCATGATTTGAGAGGACTTTTAAGAAACAGCCATATAACACTTATTTCATACTTGTTTTTAGTATTTTCATGCTTTTCTTTGTAGAAAAGTAAAAAATGTCATTTTTGAGAGTTTCAGACGATAAGAAGCTGTTTTGGTCACTTTCAGAAAAGGATGTTTTTTTAAATCAAAACTTCATGAACTGATTAAACTATACAAAACAAGCATAAAACACTTTGAGACAAAGATATTTTTTTAAAGCAGAACTTCATGATTTTAGAAGGCTTTTAAGAAATAGCCATTAAATACTTTTTTTGACTTGTTTTTAGTGTTTTCATGCTTTTCTGAGTAGAAGAGGAAAAAATATCATTTTTGAGCGTTTCAGACAAATAGAAGCTGTTTTGGTCACTTTGAGACAAAGATGTTTTTTTAAAGCAGAACTTCATGATTTGAGAAGGCTTTTAAGAAATAGCCATTAAATACTTTTTTTTGACTTGTTTTTAGGTTTTTCATGCTTTTCTGAGTAGAAGAGGCAAAAATGTCATTTTTGAGCGTTTCAGACGATAAGAAGTCGTTTTGGTCACTTTGAGACAAAGATATTTTTTTCAAGCAGAACTTCAAGATTAAAGAAGGCTTTTAAGAAACAGCCATATAACACTTATTTCTGACTTGTTTTTAGTGTTTTCATGCTTTTCTTAGTAGAAAAGGAAAAAATGTCATTTTTGAGAGTTTCAGACGATAAGAAGCTGTTTTGGTCACTTTCAGACAAGGATGGGTTTTTTTCAAGCAAAACTTCATGAGCTGATAAGACTTTGACAAAACAACCATAAACCATTAATTTCTGACTTATTTCTTGCGTTTTTCTACTTTTCTGAGTAGAAGAAACAAAAATGTCCTTTTTGAGCGTTGCATGCAAGCAGAAGCTGATTTGGTCACTTTTGAGACAAGGATGTTTTTTTCTCAAGCAGAACGTAAAGCTTCACACTCAGTTCCTGCATTTCTCAAACCGCCCCGTGGAGATGGATTGCTTCCTCACATATCAGCCACACTCTCGTGGAAGAACTCTGTCCATGGTCCTGATTCTTTGTCTTTCTTTCTCCCTTGCTCTCTCTCTCCCTCTTTCCTCCAACCCCCTTAAAGCTGCACACTGGCGTGCATGGACGAGGAAGAGCACTGGGAAATTTCGCACTGACCCTTGTAAGAGTTAGACCGGGACGGCTGGTGGACGGTGTGGACTCTGTCTTTTTTCCAGCACGTGTGGGGCATTGTTATTTTTCCAAAGACAGAACACCGGTTAGCCTAACCCCTTTTTGAAGCTCCGGTTCTTTTCTCATCCGGAGCTGGATAATGATAAAACATGAACCGTGTGTTTAACTTCGTTATTTCTTTTCCAGAGACAACCCTTGTAACCTTTTTTTTTTTAACCTCTGGGGCTTCTCCTCAACTTCAGCCCGAAACCTAACCTTGTTCCAGGTCTGAATCTTTTCCCCTCTCTCCCCCTCTCTTCTCTCCAGCCCCCTTAAAGCTGCTCACTGAGTTGTGTATATTTTTCACCCCCCCCCCCCCCCAGTGGGAACGGAATGCTACTCAACATCAAAGCCTCACACTCGTGGAAGAACTCTCGCCCTTGTCCTGGTTCTTTTTTTCCCCTTCCCTCCCCCTTTTTCTTCCAGCCACCTTGAAGCGGCACACTGGCATGCGTTGAGGAGGAGGAACGCCGGGAAATGTAGCGCTGACCCGGGTAAGGATTAGGCCGGGACAGCCGGCGGACCGTGTGGAGTCTGTCTTTTTTCAGGGCCTGTTTGGGACTTTGCTATTTTTCCAGGACTTTATGGGAATCTGTTTTGTGTTTTCAACGACAGAACGCCGTTTAGCTGATCCCCTTTTTAACCTCCGGTGCTTTTCTCATCTTGGAGCTGGATAACGGTAAAACTCGAACCGTATGTGGGACTTTGTTATTTTTTTTCCCCAGACAGAACCACTGTAAGCCTTACCCCTTGTTGACCTCTGGTGCTTTTCTCACGTGGAGCTTGATAACGGTAAAACTCAAACCGTCATTGGCCATTTTTTAGAACTCTGCTCCTCCTTGCCCTCGTCTTACTCTTTTTTTCTGTCTCTCTCCCACTCTTTCCTCCAGCCACCTTAAAGCTGCACACTGAGTTCTGGCATTTTTCAAACCGTCCCGTGGAGACGCAATGTTTCCCCACATTGCAGCCACACAGTGGGGGCTGAACTCTGGCCCTCCTTTCCTGTCTTCGGTGTGACTCGGGCTTCTACAAACTGATTGCACTTGCTGTATTTATCGTATTTTAAATGTATTGTAATGGTATTTTGTTGTGTTTTAATGGTATTTAAATTGTATTTTATTTGTACTGTTTATTTATGCTTTTCACTGTAAAGAACTTTTTGACTGTGTCTGTGAAAAGTGCTCTATCAATACAATTTATTGACTATTTTGCCTACTTACTGTCTGACTCTTTTTTTTTCTCCCCCCTCTCTCCCCCTCTCTTCATCAGCCACCTTAAAGCTTCACACTGGGACTGAAAATCACATCCTCTGGCCCGGTTAAGGTTAGGGCTGAGACCAGGGCCAGTGTTAGGGGCTCCGATCTCGGGCTCAGTTACAGGCTCCAGGCTCAAGGCTCTAGGTTTCGGGCTCTGGGCTCCGGGCTCCGGGCTCCGGGCTCCGGGCTCAAGGCTCCAGGATCGGGGCTTTTGGCTCCAGGCTCCAGGCTCCGCGTTCCTTGCTCCGGGCTCGGGGTCAGCTCCAGGCTCCAGTCTCCAGGCTCCAGGCGCCAGGCTCCAGGCTCCAGGCTCCTGATCAGTTCGAGGCTCCGGGCTCTAGGCTCTAGGGTCCGGCGTAGGTTCCAGCTCCAGGCTCCAGGTTCCAGGTTCCAGGCTCATCGATCCAGTATCCGGGCTCCGGATTCGGGGTCAGTTCCATGCTCCAGTCTCCAGGCTCCAGTCTCTGGTTCAGTTCAAAGCTCCAGGCTCCAGGCTCCAGGCTCCAAGTTCCAGACTCCAGGCTCAAGGCTCAAATCTCCAGGTTCCAGGCTCCAGGCTCCAGGCTCCAGGCTCCGGGCATGGAGTCAGTTCCAAGTTCCGGTGTCCCGGCTGTCAGGCGCAAGGCTTCTTGCTCGGGTTAAGTTCCATGCTTGAGGTTCCACACCCAGGGCTCCTGGCTCCACGCCTTTGGGCTCGGGGTCTTCTTCCAGGCTCATGGCTCAAGGCTCCAGTTTCAAGGCTCCAGGCTCAAACCTCCAGTCTCTGGTCTCCAGGACCCAGGTTACGGGTTCGGGGTGTATTCCATGCTCTGGCCTTCGGGCTCCAGGCTCAAGGCTCTAGGCTCCAGGCTCCAGGCTCCAGGCTCCAGGCTCAACGCTTCGGGCTCCAGGCTCAACGCTTCGGGCTCGGGGTTAGTTCCATGCTCGGGGATCCACTCCCCTTTCTCCAGGCTCTGAGAACAGGGTCATTTCCACACTCCGGGCTCCAGAATCCAGGTTCAAGGCTCCGAACTCGGGGTCAGTTCCAGGCTCTGGACTACAGGCTCCAGGTGTGAGCATGAGCCGTGAGGCTCCATGCTCACGGCTCAATGCTTCAAGCTCCAGGCTCCAGGCTCGGGGTCACTTCCAGTCTCCGGGCTGCAGGGTTCTGGCTTAAGGTTTTGTGCTCGGGGTCAGTTCTCAGCTATTGCCTCAAGGCTCCAGAGGCAAAGGGTCGTTTCCAGGCTCCGGGCAAAAGACTCCAGGATCTAGGCTCTTGATTCGGGGTCAGTACAAGGCTTTGGGCTCCCGGCTCCAGGCTCACGGTTCCATGATTTGGGCCCCTGGCTCCGAGCTCAAGGTTCTGTGCTCGGGGTCAGTTCCAGGCTCCTCGCTCCACGCTCCATGGTCAGGGCTCCGGGCTTGGGGTCATTTCTTTGCTCCGGGCTCCAAGGTCCGGACTTAAGGTCAGGTCCAGGCTCTATGCTCCAGGCTCCAAGCTCACGGCTCCATGCTACAGGATCCAGGCTTGGGGTAAGTTCCAGGGTTCTGGTTCCAGGCTCAGGGATTAAGGCTCAATGTTCATGGTCAGTTCAAGGCTCCGGGTTCTGTTCTCCAGGCTCGGGGTCACTTCGAGTATCTGGGTTCCGGACACCAGTCTTTAAGGTCTGGGCTCTTGATTCCATGCACTAGGCTAAAGGCTCCAGGCTCCAGGCTCCAGGCTCCAGGCTCCAGGCTCCAGGCTCCAGGCTCCCGGCTCCCGGCTCCCGGCTCCAGGCTTCAGGTTCCAGGCTAACAGCTACATGCTCAAGCCGCCAGGCTCCAGGGTCTTGGTCAGTTGCAGACTCCGTTCTCCAGGCTACCGGCTCCAGACTCCAGGCTCAGGATCAGTTTTTGGCTCCGGGCAACAGGATCCAGGCTCCGCGCTCAAGGCTCCTTTTTCCAGGCAAAGGGGTCCGGGCTTTGGGTCAGTTCTGTTCTCCGTGCTCCAGGCTCAAGCCTCAAGGCTCGGGGTCAGTTTCAGGCACCGTGCATCGGGCTCCAGGCTCCATGCCCAAAACACCAGGTCAAGGCTCCAGGTTCCTTGCTCAGGGTAATTTCCACGCTGTGGGCTCCTAGCTCCAGGCTAAAGTCTTCAGGCTCAGTGTCAGTTCCAGGCTCTTGGCTGCAGGTTCCGGGCTCCATTCTCCAGGCTCCAGGCTCCAGTATCCAGGCTCCAGGCTCCAGGCTCGAAACTCCAGGTTCCATGCTCCGTGCTCCCCAGCCAACATGTACAAGTGGGCCCCATATGGGTTGCAAAGGGGCCGCATGGGTAACAAGTGGGCATGGGCTTGACCTGGCAAAACTGTCTGGGTCCCGTATAGTTTTAGTAACATGGGTCCCATATTGGAAGCCCATGTGGGCTGACTATATGGGTCCTATAGGGGATATGACTGGGCAAAGTGGGCAGTGGGGTGAAAGTAGGCAAGTTACATGGGCCCCATTTTGGTCATCTAACATGAGTCCCACATGGGAAGCCCAAGTGGGGCAACTCTAAGGGCCCCATAGGGGATATAAGTGAGCAGCGTGAGAATGGGGTGGAACTGGGTATAATGTATTGGGCCCCATATAGTTCATTTCAACATGGGCCCACTTAGGAAGCCCATGTGGGCTGACTGTATGGGTCCTATAGGGGATATGACTGGGCAAAGTGGACATGGGGTGAAAGTAGGCAAGTTACGTGGGTCCCATTTAGGTTACCCAACATGAGTCCCACATGGGGAGCCCATGCTGGCCAACTGTAAGGGCCCCATAGGGCATGTAAGTGAGCATGGGGTGGAACTGGGTATAATCTCTTAGGCCCCATATAGTTCATTCAACATGGGCCCACATGGGCTTCCCATGTGGGCTGACTGTATGGGTCCTATAGGGGATATGAGTAGGCTAAGTGGACATGGGGTGGAAGTAGGCAAGTTACGTGGACCCCATGTTGGTTACCCAACTTGAGTCCCACATGGGGAGCCCATGCTGGCCAACTGTAAGGGCGCCATAGGACATGTAAGTGAGCATGGGGTGGAACTGGGTATAATCTCTTGGGCCCCATATAGTTCATTCAACATGGGCCCACTTAGGAAGCCCATGTGGGCTGACTGTATGGGTCCTATAGGGGATATGATTAGGCAAAGTGGACATGGGGTGAAAGTAGACAAGTTACACGGGCCCCATTTTGGTTACCCAACGTGAGTCCCACATGGGGAGGCCATGTGGGCTGCCTGTATGGGTCCTATAGGGGATATAAGTAGACTAAGTGGACATGGGGTGGAAGTAGGCAAGTTACATGGGCCCCATTTTGGTTACTTAACGTGAGTCCCACATGGGAAGCCCTTGTGGGCTTCCTGTATGGGTCCAATAGGGGATGTAAGTGGGCATGGGGTGGAACTGGGTATAATCTCTTGGGCCCCATATAGTTCATTCAACATGGGCCCACATGGGCTTCCCATGTGGGCTACCTGTATGGGTCCTATAGGGGATATGAGTAGGCAAAGTGGACACGGGGTGGAAGAAGTGACGATTTCTCATAGACTGCAAGGGAAGCTCAGCTTCCCCTAAAATTACGAAAATTAAATGGTTAAATATGTACGTTTGTTTGACATTTCATTGACTACAAATGTGTTAGAACACGTTCATCTCCCACATGAGTTCGTTCAGAATCAGCTTTATCACACATCAACGGACTCGATGTTTTTCACTTCTCATACATTCCTGTTGCGCTGTTTTCTCATTTGATCTCTGCTCAGTGCATTTGTCCGTAGACTCCGGGCGTCTCTGGGCTTCAATGGGACTGAGTGGAACAGTTTTTTTCATTGCCTCAAAACTGGACGGTAATTGGATAAATGCCACAATGTTGTCCCGCCCCCAGACGCCGGGCGTCTCTGGGGGTGAATTGGGCTGTGGGTGGAGCTCGGCTGGGCTGGACGCCAGAATCCCACGTGCTGATTGGAGGATCAGTCGAAAGGCTGAATCCCGTTTGATTGACAGCTATTTTGAGATCTACTCCTTCACTGACACAGTTCAGTTTAATACCGTCGCGCATTGTGCTGTGAAAGAGAGAGAGAAACCACTACAAAATTACTCATTCATTTTTTGCACTGTAAGTAAAACACACTCATTGTACTTCCTTGTTTCAGTTTAACATAATTTCAGCGTTTTCTTGTTTCAGTTCCATAATTTAATCATTTCTTGTTCGAGTTTAATATTGTTTTGTCGATAGTTAAATCAATCAAACTGTCGGCTAGGTCGGAGTGAAAGGAGCATCTCTTGTTTAAAAAGTCTTACACCTGCAACACAATGGGCCAAGGCCGTCTAAGCAGAGAGGACACTGGTCCAGTCCCTGGAAAAGACGCCTACTTGGTTCGATAAGGTGACTGACCATTTTCTTAAAAAGGAACGGAGGGCCGAATGTATGTTTAAATAACTTGGCAATTTTTTTTTGTTTTTTTTTATGTAAGCCGACAATGAGCTTCCCCTGTCTGAAAGACGAGCAGCCGCCACTGGGTGGAAGTAGGCAAGTTACATGGGCCCCATTTTGGTTACCCAACATGAGTCCCACATGGGAAGCCCATGTGGGGCAACTGTAAGGGCCCCATAGGGGATGTAAGTGGGCATGGGGTGGAACTGGGTATGATCCCTTGGGCCCCATATTGTTTATTCAACATGGGCCCACATAGGAAGCCCATGCGGGCTGACTGTATGGGTCCTATAGGGGATATGACTAGGCAAAGTGGACATGGGGTGGAAGCTGGAAAGTCACGTGGGCCCCATTTTCGCTACTTAACATGAGTTAATGATGGGGAGCCCATGTGGGCCAACTGTAAGGGCTGATCTGTGGCAGGAGTTTTTTTTTTCTTCATAGCCTGATGACAGTTAGACATATTGTTAATCTCTAGAATTTATTCTAATATTTTCAGGGTCATGCAAACACAGTGTAGGCTGCCTACAGGTACATCTCAAAAAATTAGAATATCATGAAAAACTTCAATATTTTTTGTCACTCATTTCAGAAAGAGAAACCCATATATTATGTAGAGTCATTAGCCATAGAGTGAAATATTTCAAGTCTTAGTTATTGAAATGTTTATGTGTATGGCTTACAGAGAATGAAAACCCAAAATTCAGTGTCTCAGACAATTAGAATATTGCATAAAATCAATTTAAAAAAGGATATTTTAAACTGAAATGTCAGGCTTCTGAAAAGTATGTTCATTTGTATGAACACAATACTTGGTTGGTTCTCCTTTTACATGAATTACCGCATCAGTGTGGCATAGCATGGAGGCCATCAGCCTGTGGCACTGCTCAGGTGGAATGGAAGCCCAGGTTGGTTTGATAGTGGCCTGCATTGTTGTATCTGGTATCTCTCATCTTCCCATTGATAATACTCCATAGAATCTCTATCAAGTCAGGTGAGAGATAATAATAAAAAAAACTTAAATCCCATGAAAAGTCATAATCATGACATAAAAAGTCAAAATTATGAGATAAAAACAAAAAATTATGACATAAGTCATAATAATTATAATAAAAAGTCAAAATTATGACTGTTTACTAAAGTACATTCAAAAATGTATGCCACATCAACACACTGCAGCTGACAGACCAGTCCACACCCTACAGGTCAGAATTTGGAAACAACATTTGGGACCCATATTGCTTCAATATCATGGGCCCCACATGGGAAGCCCATGTGGGTGTAGTCTATGGACTTTTCTTTCATTCATTCACTGTTAGACTATACCAGTGTTTTAAAATTGTAATCCTGCTAAATAACCCCCCCCCCCCCCCCCCTTTGTTTTTTTAATAACTAAATTTACCTGTAATCAGCCTACGTTTTGTTTTTTTGTTTTGTTTTTTTCTGTAACTGTACGACTACAACTGTACATAATGCCATTACATGTATTCCGTTACTCCCCAAACCCAGTTAAATGGTGTGATATTATTCTAAGAAGCCATAAACTGTGGTAGCCAGGCTTTTCTAAACCATCAGTTTAAGTCATGCGCATTGCAATGTAACAGTCACACCGCGCGCGCTTTTATTTTGAATTTCTTCGGAGCAGCGCGAGCGGCGGACAGCAGCAACAGTCAGACTGAGCAGGAGTAGCAGCACACTGGTGAGTACCATACCTATCTCTGTATTATGTTAAATTCCTGTACTGAACCAGAATTAATATCGGAATATTGTGATCTACGACACAGGGGAGTTTACAAAAGTTTTTGTTTTAACTATGTTCTAGTGGGTTTAGCTAACTTTAGCTAATGTTAATAGTTAAGCTAAACCAACCCCATTAGTCCACATAGCCTTTTTTTATATAGCCCCTCTGGAAACCAAAGGCAGAACAAACACTTTCGAGGCAGTTTAAACAATTTCAAATTCAAAAATCTAAGGTGAATTAACTCAGCAGCCATTAGAGATGGCTTTAGCATCTAGCGTTCCATTAAATTAATAGTGTAGGCTCTATCCATTTCAACTGCAGTTTGATGATTCTAGGCTTTGTAAGTGTTTGCTTTTCCGAAAGTTCAGGTATGCATTTTAAGAAAATGCTGTCTGACCGACTGCAAATACAAGTTGGATCAGTCTTAAAAGGCTCAATTTTAATACTGGGATCGTGTTTGTGTATTTCATAATGTGTGTGTGTGAGCAGTGCTGTGCCTGAACGCGTTCATTTAACGATCGTTCATGAACTCCTTCATATTTTGGGCGAACATGAACTGAATGTACTGTATTTCTGCCTGATGAACATGAACCTGAACGCGTATATTACGGTGTTTGTGAACGGCGCGCTCTCTCAGTTTAACTTCAATCAAGACAGCGACAGATTTGAAGTGGTCATCAGCTGGCAGCCCCTTCCTGTCCGACTGTACTGACTAGATCCCCAATTGTGACAGTGTCATAAAAAGACGCGCAAACAGAAACCCGATCTTCTTTTTTTCTTTTCATGTGTGCACTCTTGTGTCATTCCCAGTAACACTACAGCCGCGCTGAGTGGCTGCGCAAAATCCTCTACTGAAGGAAAGTCCAATAATGTGCAGACAGAGCAGGAATATGAAACAGCAGGAAGACTCCTAACATATGAACACATGCCGTGTACTGTGCAGTTTACAGAGACTGATTATAACGGCAACATATGACAATGAGTGAATCTCCGATGAAAAAAAAAAAAAGACACTCATTATGCTTGGCAGCAGAGGACAGGGTCTGGGGGGCCGGTAAAAGAAGCCTACCTTTGTAATTAACCTACATTTCAGAGCCTGTACTTTCTTGTTATTTGAGTAAATCAGTAGGTTACTTCTATTTTTACCAGTATTTTTTATACAAGTATCTGTAGGCTACTTTTACTTCAGTCCAGAATGTGAGTAGGCTACTTTTGCCACCTCTGCCTTCCAGTAATCTTGACACTGGTGTTAAGTGTTGAAGCCAGTGATGCATATGACAGCCCTACAATCAAGGCAAAATATCTCAATCACTACCTCTATCTCTGTGAATGGTGTTTTTTTTAATAATAAGGCTAAAATATCTAAACAAACATCAAACAATGACTCAAAATTATATACGAAGATGAAACTTGTTGCATAGTTTCAGCGTTAAAACTGATCAAATAATTGCTGTCTGTGGTTCTAAATGGGCTGTGGCAATAACTTTGAAATATAATAGCTTGCAGCAACATGTTGGGGAAAAAACAAACTATGAAGTAGTTCATTTTTGGAACTGTGAACTTAGTTCAAAATATTTAATTATTAACTTTGAACTGAACTAGTTAACTTTAAAATTTGTGTTTTGAACTTTAAACTAGTTCATGTAGAAAGTGAACACTGTGTGTGTGCAGGTCCCGCAGTAGAGCAATGACAGTGTCTCCCCAAAAATTATGCAATCAGCAGTGCCGCTGAAAATAATCCCCACTTCATGGACATTTAAAAAAAAAAAAAAACTTAAAGCAAGAGGCTCTGAATGTTTTTGTTGTTGTGATAATTGTACTTATAATATTTAATATCATATGAAAGGTTAGTGTACACTGTTTGACTGTGAGGGAAATAAAACAGGAATCTGTAAAATGGATTTATTTTATCTGATTTTATTTTATTTACTTATCAAGCATTTAAAATGTGAAAACTGTTTTACTGATGACAGGAAATAAAAAACAATGTAGTTACTATGGCACAGCCTGTTAATTCTCTCAGAATGCATTTATTTGGTGTCAGTTATTAAGTTTTTCATGTGCATGAAACAAAGTTGTGATTTATCAGACATCTATTACTTCAAAATGGCTAGTTTACATTTTCAAATCAATAAAATATGATGTGGAAACTTCAGTTAAGATGGTCAATTGGAATGTTAAATTTCTGTTCTGACAATTTAACTAGACTAACATCTAACAGTCACAATTTAACCTGAAATTTTATTTTTGGTGGGTGAATGTTAACCACACAGTATTTACCTGTGCAAAAACAAATTATAAAAAGCACCTCCTGTTGACTTCTCTGATTTCTCTCAATCATTGTCTTTTGTCATATTTAGATTTGTCCAGGTAACAGTTCTTCGCTGTTGGAAAGTGTTCTTCTTTGCCACGTAAGTAATTTGAATGTAATATATGCAGAATTAGGGCTGCAGCTATCAGTTAAATTATTTTTGTAATCTATTCTACCAGTTATTTTATTGATTAAGTAATCTAAGAAATTATTTTGCCTTATTAAATAGCAATAAGAAAGATGAGGAAAAAATACAAAAAACATATGTCCCTGAAAATGAACAGTCAGTTGGGTTTTATTCCTAGACATTCCTTTTAAAATCAGAACTAATCCAATTTATTGCATTCGGTGCATTTAACTTCAGTCCTTCTAAAACAAATAAATGAAAATAATAGTAATAAAGTAAATTTAAATTTCCCTTTTGCACCCCTTAAAAAAAGTAATGTAGAGATCCCTCTCTGAAAAAATGTTCCCCTCCTAAATGTAGGGATTTCCCAATCAATTTTTTTTCCTCCTGAATCTGAATCATTTGATTTTGAGTATCTGCCGATTAGTAGACTAATTTTGTAACGATTAATCTTTTGACTATTTTTTCAATTAGTGGACTAATCTAAATGACTAATTAAAACAAATAAATAAATCAAGTGTGGCTGTGTGTAATGGGGGAGGGGGGGGTCCCATACGATGTGGCTCTTTCCTGCAGGTCTGTACTAGGTACTATGCAGAATTCAGAATACTGGTATGTATCTGTTGCGAGTTCTTGTCAGTCTTGTCTTCTGGATCCCGTAGTGTGTGAGTGTCACAGCGTGTCTCCAAAAGGGCTCTGGTATAGTGACGGTTTTGGCTGTAAAATGTACTAAATGATGTTTTGTGTAAACTCTGGATGTTGCCGCTTCAGGACACTTGGATTGGAGTGGACGAGCAGTTAGGGCTGCACGATGAATCGATTTTAAATCGAAATCGGATTTTTTAATTAGGACAATTTTTAAAAAAGGGAAATCGTAAAATCGATTTCTTCTCTCTCATGCCTCCGGGCCGCGCGCCTCCGCGTGCCCGCGGGCTACCGTAGGCTCTTCCTGTGACAGCGGTCTGTCACAGAAGTCCGTGTAATGACCGGACGTTAAATCTGTTCATGAACCCACAGTACTTATACCAATATAAGCCGTGGCTTCACGCACGGATCCCGCAATTGAAATATAACTGCTGCGGATCACTCATCTTCCGTTGTCCCGGATCCGTACCGTACTGTCTTCTTCCGAACCGGGTCCGGGTCTCGGGATCATCAGCCTCAGCAGAGGAGCCCACACAGCCCTGTGCCCACACACATCCACCAGCTCCAGGGACAGAATCCCTCCAGTGTGTCCTGGGTCGGTCTATTCCACGCACGGATCCCCCAGTTTAAATAGAACCGCATGTGGATCACTCATATTAACCTGGTCCACGCACACACGCACGACAGATGCCTGTCACTGACTTACACTGGTATCACTGCTGTGGGCCAGATACCCAGAAAAGAAAGAAAAAAAAAAACCTTTTTTTTTTTTTTTTTAAATAATTAATTTAGTCCTCTTACCTGCTAAATTTTTCATTCACAAATGTAAGTTCTGTAACACAAAACCAAATATTATTTATGTTTTGTAAGATGTTGAAATTTATTTAAAGCTGTTAGATAAATGTGGAAACAAAAAGGTTGTAACAACTATCAGTATTTGCTCTGATTTGGACATTTTCTTATAGTGTATTCCCCCTGACAAACTTATGTTATTTTCTTGTTGTATACATTGTTTGTATACTCTTACTTCATTTCAAAGATTTAATGAAGAGAAAAAACAAAACAAAACTGTAGGTTCATCACGTGATCCCATCACAGCTTTGAGGTCAGAGCAGTGGCTTGCATTGTGGGCTGCTCACGAAAACGACATCTTGACTGCTGTTCCTTTTCTAGTTATACCCAAAAATCGAAATCGAAAATCGAGTTTTTAGAGGAAAAAATCGGGATTTTTTTTTTTGCCAAAATCGTGCAGCCCTACGAGCAGTATGGAGGAATGTTACAAAGTTTTTGTGTAGTTTCATGGACCGTTTCTTCTCATTGATGTTCCATATGTGGATTTTTGGTGCAGAATGAAAACTCCCTGGGTCTCCAGCTACACTTTGAGGAATAAAACACTACACCGAATTTCTCATCAGCATGAGGGTGAGTCAGTAATGACTGAATTTAATTTTTGGGTGAAGTATTCCTTTAATGTAAGCCTTTTTTTCTCCTCTTGACTCATCTCTAGGTTGCTGTGGTTGCAGATGTAGGGGGCACAAGGCAAATAATGGAATACATTCTGTCAAACCAGCTGGGATTGGTTGGAGTATAACATGGTTGCCCGTCACGGGAATAAGGGGTTTAAGAACTTGCATCTTTTCAATGTTGTGTATGGTAAGTAAATTAGAGAAGTTCAAATGAAAATCAATTGTTGAAGAACATTCAATCTCTGTATGCAGTCCTTACTAAATTTTATAGACTTCCATTTTTTTTTTTTAATACACACCAGTAAGTTTTTGAGCATGGTGGTGGTTTCAAATTAAAGTACATTAAAGGAAAATATCTCTCAAGATGAATATGCAAGGGATGTCTTTTTCCTGGACTGCCCTATTTAGAGAATTGCTCATCTAATTTTTAAATAATGATACTGAATAAGCTTAAATCGATATATGCATATAAATAGCAACCTTTTTACATAAATAATGCTGGTTCTACTGGCATTGGTGATCTGAAGCCCTCATTGTACAATTGAAGCCTCAATTTATGTACATAAGTTATTGCTTTTGTTGAATTTAGGCCTTTTAATGTGAAAAAATGTGCATCATTTTATTTTATGACTATTTGCATGCTCCTCACAAAGCTATTATATATATTTATTATGATTATGAGGGAGCATTATAATAAAATGTTTTAAGTTTAAGTACTTCAAAAATATTTTCTTTTGCTAAAAATCCATCATGATTATACATCATATCCTTCATACTTTATATGGCCCTGAAGTTGGCCACGGTCTAATTCTAAATGGTATTTAAAAATAATATGTTTTTAATGTTAACTCATACTGTCAACCAAATTTGTTTTACAGAGGCTCTTAAGAAGAATTCACTGACAGCAAAGGTGAACCAGCAGGAAGCAGAGAGGGCGCTGTCAAAATGGTTCACTGGGGCAAGAGACAGAGGAGGTTGACAGGCATCAAGACAGTCAGTGCCAAATTAAACAGTATTGAGCAGTGGTGGAATATGACTGATTGTAGAAAATTTGTATTTAGGTACAAATAATGTTACACTTTTAAAATATTAAGTTACAAGTAAAACAACCAAAGTAAAGAAACTATCTTCAACACTAATTTGTTTCATTACATTGTTTTCTTGCCAATGTTAACTAAAAAGTTTGCAAAATGTTGACAAACTGTTGCATTGTTTTTTCTGGAAAAGTTATTTTCATTACCATTAAATCTGTTGATCAATTTTTCTATTAATCAGCAAAATATTTGGTACATAAAATATTCGAAAATATTTGACCAAAAACCAGAAAATTTTCATAAATTCAAAGTTTAAATCAAAGAAATTGGCCATTTTTTAAAATTAGTTAGAGCCTGACTCAAACTGGTTGGTGATTAATTAATTAATTAATTAATTTATTTATTTGTTCTGATTAATTGTTACAGCTCTTGGTTGGATGTTTATTCAAACACTACTCAGTACTCATTTGGGTATTTTAAAATAACTAATTAGATTACTTTGTGTAATGCATACTCTTTTTACCCTTAGAAGTACAAGTATGACCCAGATTATTTGGAAAAACAAAGTAATTTAAACATAAAATTTGTAACTTTTCAAGTTCAAGTTTTGATCTTTAATTGTAAAAAAAAAAAAATCAAATAAATACAATTGTGACTTAATTCTGATATTCTTTGAGGTGAATTATTTATATTTAACTTCACCTTATTTTCAAATTTGTGGGGAGGTTGTCTGTACATAAGTTTCTTTAGCAGTTTAGACCATTTCTCAAGTCTGTTTGGATGTCAGCTTATGTTTGATTGACGGCTATCTTTAAAGTCCCAGCAGGACCAGCTAAAAAAAAAATCCATTTCAAGTGTATGCTATATTTGGAACATCTTTGCTGCTTTACTTTCTCATCAGTAGGGGTGGGTGATATGATCCAAAACTGATATCACGATATTTCTCAGAATTTTTGTGATAAGAATATTATTGACGATAACACTTAATATTAATAATTTCTTGTTCTCTCCAGTGTTAATTTAAAATAACTATTCCTCTAGTTTTTAGTAGCTCTTTACTTTGTTAATAATAATAATAATAATAATAATACTAACAATACATTGCATTTATAAAGCACTTTTCATTCAACAGAATCTCAAAGTGCTACAGAGAGAAAAGTAAAAAATAAATAAAAAATAAAATACTGTATCAGGATTAAAAGACTAGGTGAATAAAACAGAGCATCATGGTGGCCCATAAAAAGCCTGTTGTATATTATCCAACAGATTATCATTTGATGGCACTCATCAGTTCATGTCATGTCCGGTATGATCCTGTAAACTGTTGTCTGAAGCAGCTCATGCCTGTTAGCTTTTGAGTGATGGGTTTTGTGTGCACATAGGTAAAATTGCCATGTTTGATGTTACCATATAGGTTTGTGAATGAGGGAGGCATGTATCATTTTATCTGAAAATTATTCAAATCATTTCATTCTGGTCAGTGAGGTAACATTTTAATTAATGTTTTTTTGTTTGTTTTTTTTAAATTTTATTTTGCAAATTTGTTTTTCGGCCAAGCCAATGGCCCATGTGAGTCTAATGCAGGATAAAACCAGGTTTTACATGGGTCCCAGTTGGGCAAAACGGACAAGATCCATCTTGGTCCCACCTTTAAATCCTACATGAGGACAACAGCTAAAATTATTTGCAGGTTCCATGTTGGCCCCGTGTTAACTGACCAAGTTAGTTTAATGCAGAATTACAAGGCTCCGGGCTCCAGGCTCAAGCTGGGCTGCGGGTTGCGGGCTGCGAGCTGCGGGCTCCGGGCATGGAGTCAGTTCCAAGTTCAAGTCTCCCGGCTTCAGGCGCTAGGCTTCTGGCTCGGGGTAAGTTCCATGCTCCGGGCAAAAGGCTCCAAGCTCAAGGCTCTGGGTCAGTTCAAGGCTCAAGTCACCGGGCTCTAGGCTCCAAGCTCCATGTTCCAGTCATGGGGTCAGTTCCAGTCTTCGGGCTCCAGGCACGGGCTCTAGGCTCCACGCTCCTAGCTCCGCGCTCCAGGCTCCAGGCTTCAGGCTACAGGCACGGGGTAATTTCAAGGCTCCGGACTCCAGTGCTTAAGCCCGTGGCTCTAAGATCCGCGCTCCAGACTCAAGGCTCCACGTTACTTGTAAGTTGCAGGCTCCGTTCTCCAGGTTACCGGCTCCAGACTCCGTGCTCGGGTTCAGTTCCAAGCTCGGGGCTCGGGGCTTTGGGCTCGGGGCTCGGGGCTCCTGACTCCGGTCTCCGACCTCCGGCCTCCGGGCTCCATGTTTTGAATCATTTCCAGGTTTACGGGCTCCAGGCTCCGGTCTCGTGTTCAGTTCCAGGCTCAAGGCTCCGGGCTCCTGGCGCTGGGCTCACCACAATTCCCAGACTTCTCGATTTTCCTTGTTTTCTGAGTAGAAGAGGCAAAAATTTCATTTTTGAGCGTTTCAGACAATAAGAAGCTGTTTTTGTCACTTTGAGACAAGGATGTTTTTTTTGCAGAACTTCATGATCTGAGAAGACTTTGACAAAACAGCAATAAAACACTTATTCCTGACTTGTTTTTAGTTTTGTCATGCATGTCTGACTATTTAGGTAAAAATGCCTTTTTTTAGCGTTTTAGACGATAGGAAGCTGTTTTGGACACTTCGAGACAAGGATGTTTTTTTCAAGCAGAACTTCATGATTTGAGAATACTTTTACAAAAAAAGCTGTAAAACACTTTTTTTTTTTTACTTGTTTTTAGTGTTTTCCTTCATTTCCGACTAGAAGAGCGTCATTTTTTTCATTTTTGAGCGTCTCAGACAATAAGAAGCTATTTTTGTCAGTTTGAGACAAAGATGTTTTTTTTTTAAAGCAGAACTTCATGATTTGACAAGACTTTAAAGAAACAGCCATAAAACACTTATTTCTGACTTGTTTTTAGTGTTGTCATGCTTTTCTGAGTAGAAGAGGTAAAAATGTCATTTTTGAGCGTTTCAGACGATAAGAAGCTGTTTTTGTCACTTTGAGACAAGGATGTTTTTTTTGCTCAAGCAAAACCTCATGAACAGCTAAGACTTCTAAGAAAAAGACATACAATACTTATTTCTGACTTGTTTTTAGTTTTTTCATGCTTTTCTGAGTAGAAGAGGTAAAAATGTCATTTTTGAGCGTTTCAGACGATAAGAAGCTGTTTTTGTCTCGTTGAGACAAGGATGTTTTTGTTTCAATCAAAACTTCATGAACTGATTAAACTTTGACAAAACAGATATAAAACACTTATGTGTGACTTATTCTTAGTGTTGTCATGCTTTTCTGAGTAAAAGAGGCAAAAATGTCATTTTTGAGCGTTTCAGACGAAAAGAAGCTGTTTTGGTCACTTTGAGACAAAGATGTTTTTTTCAAGCAGAACTTCATGATTTGAGAAGACTTTTAAGAAACAGCCATAAAACACTTATTTCTGACTTGTTTTTCGTGTTGTCATGCTTTTCTGAGTAAAAGAGGTAAAAATGTCATTTTTGAGCGTTTAAGACGATAAGAAGCTGTTTTGGTCACTTTGAGACAAACATTGTTTTTTTCAAGCTGAACTTCATGATTTGAGAAACTTTAAAGAAACAGCCATACAACACTTATTTCTGACTTGTTTTTCCATGTTGTCATGCTTTACTGAGTAGAAGAGGTAAAAATTTAATTTTTGAGCGTTTGAGACGAAAAGAAACTGTTTTTGTCACGTTGAGACAAGGATGTTTTTTTTTCTTTTCCAAGCAAAACTTCATGAACTGATAAGACTTTGACAAAACCAACCATAAACCATTCATTTCTGACTTGTTTTTAGCGTTTTTCTACTTTTCTGAGTAGAAGAAACAAAAATGTCATTTTTGAGCGTTTCACGCGATAAGCTTTTTTGTCACTTTGAGACAAGGACGTTTTTTCAAGACCTGAGAAGACTAACAAAATAGGCAGAAAACACTTACTTTTGACTTGTTTTTCAGTGTTTTCATACTTTTCTGACTGTATTGGTTAAAATGTCATTTTTGAGCGTTTCACGCAAGCAGAAGCTGATTTGGTCACTTTTTAGACAAGGATGTTTTGTCTCAAGCAGAACGCAGCAGAACTCACACTTAGTTCTGGCATTTCTCAAACCGCCCCGTGGAGATGGATTGCTTCCTCACATTGCAGCCACACTCTCGTGGAAGAACTCTGTCCATGGTCCTGATTCTTTGTCTTTCTTTCTCCCTTGCTCTCTCTCTCCCTCTTTCCTCCAACCCCCTTAAAGCTGCACACTGGCGTGCATGGACGAGGAAGAGCACTAGGAAATTTCGCACTGACCCTTGTCAGAGTTAGATCGGGACGGCTGGTGGACGGTGTGGACTCTGTCTTTTTTCCAGCCCGTGTGGGGCATTGTTATTTTTCCAGAGACAGAACACTGGTTAGCCTAACCCCTTTTTTAAGCTCCGGTTATTTTCTCATCTGGAGCTGGATAACGATAAAACATGAACCGTATGTTGAACGTTGTTATTTCTTTTCCAGAGACAACCCTTGTAAGCCGAACACCTTTGTTTTCACCTCTGGGCCTTCTCCTCAACTTCAGCCCGAAACCTAACCTTGTTCCAGGTCTGAATCTTTTCCCCTCTCTCCCCCTCTTCTCTCCAGCCCCCTTCAAGCTGCTCACTGAGTTGTGTATATTTTTCACCCCCCACCCCCACCCCCCCCAGTGGGAACGGAATGCCGCCCAACATCAAAGCCTCATACTCGTGGAAGAACTCTCGCCCTGGTCCTGGTTCTTCATTTTCCCCTTCCCTCCCCCTTTTTCTTCCAGCCACCTTGAAGCTGCACACTGGCATGCGCTGAGGAGGAGAAACGCCGGGAAATGTTGCGCTTACCCGGGTAAGGATTAGGCCGGGAATACCGGCGGACCGTGTGGAGTCTGTCTTTTTTCAGGGCCTGTTTGGGACTTTGCTATTTTTCCAGTCCTGTATGGGAATCTGTTTTGTGTTTTCAAAGACAGAACGCCGGTTAGCTGATCCCCTTTTTATCCTCCGGTGCTTTTCTCATCCTGGAGCTGGATAACGGTAAAACTCGAACCTTATGTGGGACTTTGTTATTTTTTTTCCCCAGAGAGAACCCCTGTAAGCCTTACCCCTTTTTGACCTCTGGTTCTTTTCTCACGTGGAGCTTGATAACGGTAAAACTCAAACCGTCTGTGGCCATTTTTCAGAACTCTGCTCCTCCTTGCCTTCGTCTTACTCTTTTTTTCTGTCTCTCTCCCACTCTTTCCTCCAGCCACCTTAAAGCTGCACACTGAGTTCTGGCATTTTTCAAACCGTCCCGTGAAGACGCAATGTTTCCCCACATTGCAGCCACACAGTGGGGGCTGAACTCTGGCCCTCCTTTCCTGTCTTCGGTGTGACTCGGGCTTCTACAAAGTGATTGCACTTGCTGTATTTATCGTATTTTAAATGTTTTGTAATGGTGTTTTGTTGTGTTTTAATGGTATTTGATTTGTATTTTATTTGTACTGTTTATTTATGCTTTGCACTGTAAAGAACTTTTTGACTGTGTCTGTGAAAAGTGCTCTATCAATAAAATTTATTGGCTATTTTGCCTACTTACTGTCTGACTCTTTTTTTTTTCCCCCTCTCTCCCCCTCTCTTCATCAGCCACCTTAAAGCTTCACACTGCGACCTAAAATCACATCCTCTGGCCCGGAAAAGGTAAGGGCTGACGCCAGGGCAGGGCCAGGGTAAGGGCTCAAGGCTCGGGCTCTGTTCCAGGGTTTAGGGTTAGGGCTGAGGCCAGGGCAAGGGTTGGGACTCCGGGCTCGGGCTAAGTTCCAGGGTTCAGGTTAGGGCTGAGGCCAGGGTAAGGGTTAGGGCTCCGAGCTCGGGCTCAGTTACAGGCTCAAGGCTCCGGGCTTCAGGCTCCAGGTTCCGGGCTCCGAGATCCGGGCTCCAGGCTCCGCGCTCTAGGCTCTGCGTTCCTTGCTCTTGGCTCGTGGTCAGTTCCAGGCTCCGGGCTTCAGGCTCCAGGCTCCAGAATCCCAGCTTTTGGTCTTTTCCAGGCTACGAGCTCAGAGCTAAAGGCCCCAGACTCCAGGATTTGGGTCATTTCAAGGCTCCGGGCTATAGGCTCAAGACTCCAGGCTTCAGGCTCCAGGGTCGGGGTCATTTCCATGCTCATGGCTCCGGGCTTCAGCCTCCAGGCTCAAAGCTCTGGGTCAGTTCCAAGCTCTGGGCACCGCGCTGAAGGCTCCAGATTCAAGACTCCATGCTCCACGCTCCGGGCACCGGGCTCCATGCTCCAAGCTAAGGGCTCCTTGCTCCGGGCTCAAGCCTCAGGGTCTGTTCCAGGCTTCGTAGTCCATGCTCCGTTCTCCAGGCTCGGGGTCAGTTCAAGGCTCTGGGTTACAGCCTCCTACGTCTAGGCTCTGCACTCAAGGCTGCGGGCTCAAGGCTCAAGGCACGGGGTCATTTCTAGGCTCCGGTCTCCAAGGTCCGGACGTGTGGTCAGTTCTAGACTCTGGGCACCAGGCTCCAGGCTCCTGGCTCCGGGCTCCAGGCTCCGGGCTTCGGGCTCCGGGCTCAGTTTCAGTTCCAGGCTCAGGGCTCCAGGCTCCAAGCTTCAAGTTCCAGGCTCAAGGTTACATGCTCCAGGCTCAAGGCTCCAGGCTCAAAGGCTCTAGGCTCCAGGCTCCGCGCTCTAGGCTCCGGGCTCTAGGCTCCGGGCTCTAGGCTCCAGGCTCCAAGCATGGGGTAGGTTCAAAGTTCGGGGATCCAGTCATCAGGCTCAAGGCTTCGGGTTTGGGGTAAGTTCCAGGCTCCGGGTTCCACACCCTGGGCTCAAGACTCCGGGCACGGGGTTTTTTCCAGTCTCCGGGCTCCAGACTTTGGGTCTTCTTCCAGGCTGTAGGCTCCAAGACTCCATGCTCATGGCTCAAAGCTTCCGACTCAAAGCTCATGGCTCCGGCTTCGGGATCAGTTCCAGGCTCCGGGTTCCAGGCCCCAGGTTCCGTGGTCGGGGTCAGTTCCAAGCTTGAAGCTCCGGGCTCTGGGCTAAGGGTCAGCTCCAGGCTCCGGCTCCGGCTCCGGGCTCCAGGCTCCATTCTCGGGTTCAGTGCCAGTCTCGAAGTTCCTTGCTCCAGGCTCCGGGCTCCAGGCTTTGGGCTCAGGGTCTTCTTCCAAGCTCCAGACTCCAGGCTCCAGGTTCCAAGCTCCAGGCTCCGCGCTCCAGGCTATAGGCTCTTGATCAGTTCCAGGTTCCGGCCTCCAGGCTCCAGGATTAGGGTTCGGGGTCAGTTCCAGTCTCCTGGCTCTGTGATCCAGGCTTTTGGCTTGGTGTCTTCTTCCAGGCTCCAGGCTCGTCATCAGTTCCAGGCTCCGGGCTCAAAGCTCAAGGGTCCGGCGTCAGTTCCAGGCTCCGGGCTCCAGGTTCCAGGCTCATCGATCCAGTATCCGGGCTCCTTATTCGGGGTCAGTTCCATGCTCCAGTCTCCAGGCTCCAGTCTCTGGTTCAGTTCAAAGCTCCAGGCTCCAAGTTCAAGACTCCAGGCTCAAATCTCCAGGCTCAAGACTCCAGGCTCCGGGCATGGAGTCAGTTCCAAGTTCCGGTCTCCCGGCTGTCAGGCGCCAGGCTTCTGGCTCGGGGTAAGTTCCATTCTTGAGGTTCCACACCCAGGGCTCCTGGCTCAAGGCACAGGGTTTTTTCCAGGCTCCGGGCTCATAGGCTTTTGGGCTCGGGGTCTTCTTCCAGGCTCTAGGCTCAACGCTCTAGGTTCAAGGCTCCCGGCTCAGGGCTCAAAGCTCCAGGCACAAAGCTCCAGGCTCTGGGCTCAAGATCAGTTCTAGTCTCCAGTCTCCAGGACCCAGGTTACGGGTTCGGGGTGCATTCCATGCTCTTGCCTTCGGGCTCCAGGCTCCATGCTCCATGCTTCATGCTCCATGCTCCATGCTCCGGGCTTCGGGCTTCGGGCTTCGGGCTTCGGGCTTCGGGCTCGGGGTTAGTTCCATGCTTGGGGATCCACGCCCCTTGCTCCAGGCTCTGAGAACAGAGTGATTTCCACACTCTGGGCTCCAGAATCCAGGTTCAAGGCTCCGAACTCGAGGTAAGTTCCGGGCTCCGGACTCCAGGCTCATGGCTCCATGCTCACGGCTCAATGCTTCGAGCTCCAGGCTCCGGGCTCGGGGTCAGTTCCAGTCTCCGGGCTGCAGGGTCCTGGCTCAAGGTTTTGTGCTCGGGGTCAGTTCTAGGCTCTGGGCTCAAGGCTCCAGGCACAGGGTCATTTCCAGGCTTCGGGCTGAAGACTCCAGGATTCAGGCTCTTGACTCTGGGTCAGTACAAGGCTTTGGGCTCACGGCTCCATGCTCACGGTTCCATGATCCGGGGCCCAAGCTCCGAGCTCAAGGTTCTGTACTCGGGGTCTGTTCCAGGCTCCGCGCTCCACGCTCCATGTTCAGTGCTCTGGGCTTGGGGTCATTTCTAGGCTCCGGTCTCCAAGGTCCGGACGTTTGGTCAGTTCTAGACTCCGGGCTCCAGGCTCCTGGTTCCGGGCTCCGGGCTCTGGGCTCCGGGCTCAGTGTCAGTTCCAGGCTCTAGGCTCCAGGCTCCAAGCTTCAAGTTCCAGGCTCCAGGGTACATGCTCCAGGCCCAAGGTTCCAGGCTCCGCGCTCAAGGCTCTGGGCTCCAGGGTCCAGGCTCCGGGTGGGGTAGGTTCAAAGTTCTGGGATCCAGGCTTCACACTCCAGGCTTCGGGTTTGGGGTAAGTTCCAGGCTCCGGGTTCCACGCCCTGGGCTCAAGACTCCGGGCACGGGGTTATTTCCAGTCTTCGGGCTCCAGACTTTGGGTCTTCTTCCAGGCACCAGGCTCCTTGCTCCTGGCTCAAAGCTTCTGACTCAAAGTTCATGGCTCCTGCTTCGGGATCAGTTCCAGACTCCGGGTTCCAGGCCCCAGGTTCCGTGGTCGGGGTCAGTTCCAAGCTTGAAGCTCCGGGCTCAAGGCTCCGCAATCAAGGATCCGGGCTCTGGGCTTAAGGGTCAGCTCCAGGCTCCGGGCTCCGGGCTCCGGGCTCCGGGCTCCAGGCTCCATTTTCAGGTTCAGTTCCAGTCTCGAGGTTCCTTTCTGCAGGCTCCGGGCTCCAGGCTTTGGGCCCAGGGTCTTCTTCCAGGCTCCAGACTCCAGGCTCCAGGTTCCAAGCTCCAGGCTCCGCGCTCCAGGCTATGGGCTCGTGATCAGGTCAAGGGTCAGCTCCAGGCTCCAGGATTAGGGTTCGGGGTCAGTTTCAGTCTCCTGGCTCTGTGATCCAGGCTTTTGGCTTGGTGTCTTCTTCCAGGCTCCAGGCTCGTGATCAGTTCGAGGCTCCGGGCTCTACGCTCTAGGATCCGGCATCAGTTCCAGGCCCCGGGCTCCCGGTTCCGTGTTCCAGGTTCCAGGTTCCCGGTTCCAGGTTCCAGGTTCCAGGTTCCAGGCTCATCAATCCAGTATCCGGGCTCCGGATTCGGGGTCAGTTCCATGCTCCAGTCTCAAGGCTCCAGTCTCTGATTCAGTTCAAAGCTCCAGGCTCCAGGCTCAAATCTCCAGGCTCAAGGCTCCAGGCTCCGGGCATGGAGTCAGTTCCAAGTTCCGGTCTCCCGGCTGTCAGGCACCAGGCTTCTGGCTCGGGGTAAGTTCCATGCTTGAGGTTCCACACCCAGGGCTCCTGGCTCAAGGCACTGGGTTTTTTCCAGGCTCCGGGCTCCAGGGTTTTTGGCTCGGGGACTTCTTCCAGGCTCTAGGCTCAAGGCTCCAGGTTCAAGGCTCCTGGCTCCAGGCTCAAAGCTCCAGGCTCAAAGCTCCAGGCTCTGGGCTAAAGATCAGTTCCAGTCTCCGGTCTCCAGGACCCAGGTTATGGGTTTTGGGTGTATTCCATGCTCCAGCCTTCGGGCTCAGGACTCCAGGCTCCAGGCTCCAGGCTTCGGGCTCGGGGTTAGTTCCATGCTAGGGGATCCACGCCCCTTGCTCCAGGCTCTGAGAATAGGGTCATTTCCACACTCTGGGCTCTAGAATCCAGTTTCAAGGCTCCGAACTCGGGGTCAGTTCCCAGTCCGGACTCCAGGCTCAAGGCTCACGGCTCCATGCTCACGGCTCAATGCTTCAAGCTCCAGGCTCCAGGCTCGGGGTCAGTTCCAGTCTCCGGGCTGCAGGGTCCTGGCTCAAGGTTTTGTGCTCGGGGTCACTTCAAGGCTCTGGGCTCAAGGCTCCAGGCAAAGGGTCATTTCCAGGCTCTGGGCTGAAGACTCCAGGATACAGGCTCTTGACTCGGGGTCAGTACAAAGCTTTGGGCTCCCGGCTCCAGGCTCACGGCTCCATGCTCATGGCTCCATGATCCGGGCCCCAGGCTCCGAGCTCAAGGTTCTGTGCTCGGGGTCAGTTCCAGGCTCCGCGCTCCATGCTCCATGTTCAGGGCTCCGGACTTGGGGTCATTTCTTGGCTCCGGGCTCCAAGGTCCGGACTTAAGGTCAGTTCTAGGCTCTATGCTCCAGGATCCAAGCTCACGGCTCCATGCTAAAGGATCCAGGCTTCAAGACACAGGTTCCAGACACCGCGCTCCTGGATCTGGGATCGGGGTCAGTTTGAGCCTCTGGGGTTAAAGCTCTGGGATCAGGGTAGGGTTTTGGCTCCGGGCTCCAGTTTGAAGGCTCCAGGCTCCAGTTTGAAGGCTCCAGGCTCCATGCTCCAGGCTCCAGGCTTCAGGCTCCAGGCTCCAGGCTCCAGGCTCCAGGCTCCGCGTTCCTTCCTCCAGGATCCAGACTTTGGGCTCGGAGTATGTTCGTGGCTCCAGGTTCCAGGTTTAAGGGTCAATATTTTGGGCACAGTTCCAGGCTGCAGGTTCTATGCTCCAAGTTCGTGACTACACGTTCCAGGCTAATGGCACCTGGCTCCAGGCTCAAGGCTCCGGTCTCCAGGCTCCAGCCTCTGGGAAAGTTCCATTCTCCAGGCTCAAGACTCCAGGCTCAAGGCTCAGGGTCAGTTAATGGCTCCAGTCACCAGGCTCTAGACTTCAGGCTCAAGGTTCCGTGCATTATGCTCTGGGCTCCAGGCTATAGGCTCCAGGGTCGGGGTCAGTTCCAGGCTCCGGGCTCCATGCTTCAGGCTCTGGGCTCAAGGCTACGGGTTCAATGTAAGTTCCAGGCTCCGTGGTCCCCCCTCAAGGCTCCAGGCTCCGGGCTCCAGGCTCTTGGCATGGGGTCAGTTCCAAGATCTGGTCTCCAGGTTTTAGGCTCCACGTTTCGGGCTCGAGGTCAGTTCCAGGCTAAAGGCTCCATAGTCCAGGTTCGTTGCTACAGCGTTCCAGGCTCAAGGCTCCCAGCACCAGGCTCCAGGCTGAAGGCTCCAAGCTCAAGGCTCCAGGCTCAGTGTAAGTTCCATGCTCCAGGGTAAAGGCTCCAAGCTCAAGGCTCAGGGTCAATTCCAGTCTTAAGTCACCGGGCTCTAGGCTCCGGGCTCCAGGCTCCGGGCACCAGGGCTCCGGGCTTGAGGCTCAAGGCGCCACGCTTCAAGCTCTTGGCTCCAGGCTCAAGGGTCGGGGTCAGTTCCAGGCTCCGGTCTCCATGCTCCGGGGACGGGGCTCGCGGCTCAAGGCTCCAGGCTCCGGGCTCCAAGCTCCGCTCTCCCGGCACCAGGCTAAAGGCTGAAGGCTCAAAGCTCAAGGCTCAAGGCTTGAGGTAATTTCCTTGCTCTGGGCTCGAGGCTCCAAGCTCAAGGCTTGGGGTCAGATCCACGCTCTATGCTCAAGGCTCCAGGCCCCTAACACCAGGTCAAGGCTCCAGGTTCCTTGCTCAGGGTAATTTCCAGGCTGCGGGCTCTTGGCTCAAGGCTCCAGGCTCCAAGCTCCAGGCTCCAGGTTCAAGGCTCCAGGCTCACTGTCAGTTCCAGGTTTTGGGCTCCAGGTTCCTGGCTCCAGGCTCCAAGCTCCAGGCTCCATGCTCCGGGCCTTGGTTCAGTTAAGAGTTTCAGGCTCCAGGCTCCAAGCTTCAGGCTCCAGGCTCAATGTCAGTTCCATGCTTTTGGCTCCAGGTTCCGTTCTTCAGGCTCTAGGCCCCAAGCTCCAGGCTCCATGGTCCACACTCAAGGCTCCGCGCTCCATTCTCCGATTTCAAGAATCCGAGCTAGGGTTAAGTTCCAGGCTCCAGGCTAAGGGCTCAAGCCTCTAGTCTCCACACTCCTTATTCCGTGCTCCCTGCTCAAGGCTCGTGGCTCATCACTCAAGGCTCAAGGCTCCAGGCTTCGGGCTTTTGGGCAGTTCCATTCTCCGGGCTCCAGCCTCCAGCCTCCAGCCTCCAGGCTCCAGGCTCCAGGCTCAAAGCTCCATGCTCACAGCTAAATGCTCCGAGCTACAGGCTACAGGCTCGGGATCAGTTCCAGTCTCCGGACTGCAGGGTCCTTGCTCAAGGATCCGTGCTCGGGGTCAGTTCCAGTCTCTGGGCTCAAGGCTCCGAGCACAGGGTCATTTCAAGGCTCCTGGCTAAAGACTCCAGGCTCAAGGCTCTGGACTCGGGGTCAGTACAAGGCTTTTGGCTCACAGCTCCAGGCTCACTTCTCCATGCTCCGGACCCCAGGCTCCAAGCTCAAGGTTCTATGCTCGGGGTCAGTTCCAGGCTCCACGCTCTACGCTTCATGTTCAGGGCTCCGGGCTCAGGGTCATTTCTTGGCTCTGGGCTCCAAGGTCTGGACTTAAGGTCAGTTCCAGGCTCTATGCTCCAGGCTCAAAGCTCACGGCTCCATGCTACGGGCTCCAGGCTTGGGGAAAGTTCCAGGGTTCGGGCTCCAGGCTCAGGGATCAAGGCTAAATGTTCATGGTCAGTTCAAGACTCCGGGTTCTTCTCTCCGGGCTCGGGGTCACTTCGAGTATCTTTGTTCCGGGCTCCAGTCTTTAAGGTCTAGGCTCTAGATTCCATGCACTAGGCTCCAGGCTCCAGGATCATGGCTCAGGGCTCAAGGCTCCAAGCTCCAGGCTCAAGGTTCAAGGTTCCAGGCTCCAGGGTCTTTGTCAGTTTCAGACTCCGTTTTCCAGGCTACCGGCTCAAGACTCGAGGCTCTGGATCAGTTCCAGGCTCTGGGCTAAAGGATAAAGGCTCGGGGCGAAAGGATATAGGCTCCGCGCTCCAGACTCCTGGTTCAAGACAAAGGGCTCTGGGCTTGGTGTCAGTTCCATATTCCGGGCACCTTGCTCCAGCCTCTCTGCTCGGGGTCAGTTTCAGGCACTGCGCATCGGGCTCCAGGCTCCAGGCTCCAGGCTCCATGACCCAAACTCAAGGTCAAGGCTCCAGGATCCTTTCTTAGGGTCATTTCCAGGCTCCTTCCTAAGGGATCAAGGCTTTCGCCTCGGAGAATTTTCGTGGCTCCGGGCTCCAGGATTTAGGCTCCATATTTCGGGCTCAGATCCAGGCTCCAGGCTCCAGGCTCATGACTACGCGTTCCAGGCTCCAGGAACCTGGCTCCAGGCTCAAAGTTCCGGGCTCAAGGCTCAAGCCTCGGGGTCAGTTCCAGGCTCCGGGCTCAAGACTCCAGGCTAAAGGCTCAGGGTCAGTTCATGGCTCCAGTCACAAGGCTCTACACTCCAGGCTCAAGGCTCCATGCTTAAAGCTCTGGGCTCAAGGCTCAGTGTAAGTTCCAGGCTCCGTGCTCCCTCCTCAAGGCTCCAGGCTCTTGGCATGGTCAGTTCAAAGTTCCGGTCTCCAGGTTTTTGGCTCTACTTTTCCAGCTTGGGGTCAGTTCAAGGCTAAAGGCTCCATAGTCCAGGTTCGTTTCTACGGATTCCAGGCTCAAGGCTCCCAGCACTAGGCTCCAGGCTAAAGGTTCAGAGCTCAAGGTTCCAGGCTCGGGGTAAATTCCATGCTCCGGGCTATAGGTTCCAAGCTCAAGGCTCGGGGTCAGTTCCAGGCTCAAGTCACCAGGCTCTAGGTTCCGGGCTCCAGGCTCAAGGCGCCATGCTTCAAGCTCTTGGCTCCAGGCTCCAGGCTCGGGGTCAGTTCCAGACTCCAGGCTCTATGCTCTTAGGTCAGGGCTCCAGACTCTAGACTCAAGACTCCAGACTCCAGGCTCCAGGCTCCAGGCTCCAGGCTCAAGCTAGGCTGTGGGTTTCCGGTTGCGGGTTGCGGGCTACAAGCTGCGGGCTGCGGGCTCTAGGCTCAAGACAATAGGCTCCGGGCTCAAGGCTCCAAGCTCCAGGCTCCAGGCATGGGGTCAGTTTGAGGATCTGGACTCCGAGCTTCAGTCCTTAAGCCCGTGGATCTAAGATCGCGCTCCAAGCTCCGCCTTCCAGACACAAGGCTCCAGGTTATTTGTAAGTTGCAGGCTCCGTTCTCCAGGTTTCCGGCTCCAGACTCCGGGCTCGTGTTCAGTTCCAGGCTCAAGGCTCCGGGCTCCTGGCGCTGGGCTACAGGGCTGGGCTCACCACAATGACCAGACTTAACGGTTTTCCTTGTTTTCTGAGTAGAAGAGGCAAAAATGTCATTTTTGAGCGTTTCAGACGAAAAGAATCTTTTTTGGTCACTTTGAGACAAGGATGTTTTTTTCAAGCAGAACTTCATGATTTGAGATGACTGTTAAAAAAAACAGCCATAAAACACTTATTTCTGACTTGTTTTAGTGTTGTCATGCTTTTCTGAGTAGAATAGGTAAAAATGTCAGTTTTGAGCGTTTCAGACGATACGAAGCTATTTTGGTCACTTTGAGACAAAGATTTTTTTTTTTTTCAAGCAGAACTTCATGATTTGAGAAGGCTTTTAAGAAACAGCCATAAAACATTTATTTGTTTTTACTTGTTTTTGTTTTTTCCTTCATTTCCGAGTAGAAGAGCGTCATTTTTGTCTTTTTGAGCGTTTCAGACGATAAGAATCTTTTTGTCACTTTGAGACAATGATGTTTTTTTTCTAGCAGAACTTCATGATTTGAGAAGACTGTTAAAAAACAGCCATAAAACACTTATTTCTGACTTATTTTTACTTTTGTCATGCTTTTCTGAGTAAAAGAGGTAAAAATGTCATTTTTGAGCGTTTCAGACGATAAGAAGCTGTTTTGGTCACTTTGAGATAATGATGTTTTTTTTTAAGCAGAACTTTATGATTTGAGAAACTTTAAAGAAACAGCCATACAACACTTATTTCTGACTTGTTTTTCCATGTTGTCATGCTTTACTGAGTAGAAGAGGTAAAAATGTCATTTTTGAGTGTTTGAGACGAAAAGAAACTGTTTTTGTCTCGTTGAGACAAGGATGATTTTTTTAAAATCAAAACTTCATGAACTGATTAAACTTTGACAAAACAGTTATAAAACACTTATTTCAGACTTATTATTTAGTGTTGTCATGCTTTTCTGAGTAGAAGAGGCAAAAATGTCATTTTTGAGCGTTTCAGACGATAAGAAGCTGTTTTGGTCACTTTGAGACCAAGATGTTTTTTTTTTCAAGCAGAACTTCATGATTTGAAAAGACTTTTAAGAAATAGCCATAAAACACTTTTTTCTGACTCTTTTTTTTTTTAGTGTTTTCATGCTTTTAGTGGAACAGGCAAAAATGTGATTTTTGAGCGTTTCTTACGAAAAGAAGCGGTTTTATTTCTCGTTGAGACAAGGATGTTTTTTTTAATCAAAACTTCATGAACTTCACGATTTGAGAAGACTTTTGAGAAACAGCCATAAAATATTTTTTTCTGACTTGTTTTTAGCGTTGTCATGCTTTTCTGAGTCGAAGAGGAAAATATGTCATTTTTGACCGTTTCAGACGAATAGAAGCTTTTTTGGTCACCTTGAGACAAAGATGTTTTTTTTTCAAGCAGAACTTAATGATTTGAGAAGACTTATGAGAAACAGATATGAAATACTGAGTTTTTAATTGTTTTTAGTGTTTTCATGCTTTTCTGAGTACAAGAGGCAAAAATTTCGTTTTCAGACGAATTTGCGTTTCAGACGAAAAGAAGCTATTTTTGTCACGTTGAGACAAGGATGTTTTTTTTTTCAAGCAAAATTTCATGAACTGACATGACTTTGACAAAACAACCATAAACCACTAATTTCTGACTTGTTTTTAGCGTTTTTCTACTTTTCTGGGTAGAAGAAACAAAAATTTCAGTTTTGAGCGTTTCACGCGATAAGACGCTTTTTTGTCACTTTGAGACATGTACGTTTTTTCAAGACCTGAGAAGACTCTAACAAAATAGGCAGAAAACACTTATTTTTGACTTTTTTTTCTCCCAGTGTTTTCATGCATTTCTTACTGTATTGGTAAAAATGTCATTTTTGAGCGTTTCACGCGATAAGAAGCTGATTTGGTCACTTTTGAGACAAGGATGTTTTGTCTCAAGCAGAACGTAAAGCTTCACACTTAGTTCTGGCATTTCTCAAACCGCCCCGTGGAGATGGATTGCTTCCTCACATTGCAGCCACACTCTCGTGGAAAATCTCTGTCCATGGTCCTGATTCTTTGTCTTTCTTTCTCCCTTGCTCTCTCTCTCCCTCTTTCCTCCAACCCCCTTAAAGCTGCACACTGGCGTGCATGGACGAGGAAGAGCACTGGGAAATGTCGCACTGACCCTTGTCAGGGTTAGACCGGGACGGCTGGTGGACGGTGTGGACTCTGTCTTTTTTCCAGCCCGTGTGGGGCATTGTTATTTTTCCAGAGACAGAACACCGGTTAGCCTAACCCCTTTTTTAAGCTCCGGTTATTTTCTCATCTGGAGCTGGATAACGATAAAACATGAACCGTATGTTGAACTTTGTTATTTCTTTTCCAGAGACAACCCTTGTAAGCCTAACACCTTTTTTTTTTTTTTCCAAACTCTGGGGCTTCTCCTCAACTTCAGCCCGAAACCTAACCTTGTTCCAGGTCTGAATCTTTTCCCCTCTCTCCCCCTCTCTTCTCTCCAGCCCCCTTCAAGCTGCTCACTGAGTTGTGTATATTTTTCACCCCCCCCCCCCCCCCCAGTGGGAACGGAATGCCGCCCAACATCAAAGCCTCACACTCGTGGAAGAACTCTCGCTCTGGTCCTGGTTCTTCTTTTCCCCTTCCCTCACCCTTTTTCTTCCAGCCACCTTGAAGCTGCACACTGGCATGCGCTGAGGAGGAGGAACGCCGGGAAATGTCGCGCTGACCCGGGTAAGGATTAGGCCGGCGGACCGTGTGGAGTCTGTCTTTTTTCAGGGCCTTTTTGGGACTTTGCTATTTTTCCAGGCCTGTATGGGAATCTGTTTTGTGTTTTCAAAGACAGAACGCCGTTTAGCTGATCCCCTTTTTTTTTACCTTTTCTCACGTGGAGCTTGATAACGGTAAAACTCAAACCGTCTGTGGCCATTTTTCAGAACTCTGCTCCTCCAAAACCTCGTCTTACTCTTTTTTTCTGTCTCTCTCCCACTCTTTCCTCCAGCCACCTTAAAGCTGCACACTGAGTTCTGGCATTTTTCAAACCGTCCCGTGGAGACGCAATGTTTCCCCACATTGCAGCCACACAGTGGGGGCTGAACTCTGGCCCTCCTTTCCTGTCTTCGGTGTGACTCGGGCTTCTACAAACTGATTGCACTTGCTGTATTTATCGTATTTTAAATGTATTGTAATGGTATTTTGTTGTGTTTTAATGGTATTTGAATTGTATTTTATTTGTACTGTTTATTTATGCTTTGCACTGTAAAGAACTTTTTGACTGTGTCTGTGAAAAGTGCTCTATCAATACAATTTATTGACTATTTTGCCTACTTACTGTCTGACTCTTTTTTTTTTTTCTCCCCCCTCCCCTCCTCACACTGGGACTGAAAATCACATCCTCTGGCCCGGTTAAGGCTGAGGCCAGGGTCAGGGTTAGGGCTCCGAGCTCGGGCTCAGTTACAGGCTCAAGGCTCTAGGTTTCGGGCTCCGGGCTCCGGGCTCCCCGCTCCAGGCTCCGCGTTCCTTGCTCCGGGCTCGGGGTCAGCTCCAGGCTCCAGGCTCCAAGCTCCATGCTCCAGGCTCAAGAATCCCAGCTTTTGGTCGTTTCCAGGCTACGAGCTCCAGGCTAAAGGCTCCAGACTCCAGGATTGGGGTCAGTTCAAGGCTACGGGCTATAGGCTCCAGACTCCAGGCTCCAGGCTCCAGTCTCACGTCTCCAGCCTCCAGGCTCAAAGCTCTGGGTTCGGGGTCAGTTCCAAGCTCTGGGCACCGGGCTGAAGGCTCCAGACTCAAGACTCCATGCTCCTGGCTCCGGTCTCCAGGATCCAGGCTCCAGGCTCAGGGTTAGTTCCAGGCTCCGGGCTCCAGGTTTCAGTCTCAGGGTCAGTTCCAGGCTTTATAGTCCATGCTTCGTTCTCCAGGCTCGGGGTCAGTTCAAGGCTCTGGGTTCCAGCCTCCTACGTCTAGGCTCCGCGCTCAAGTCTCCGGGATCTAGGCTCAAAGCATGGGATCATTTCTAGGCTCCGGTCTCCAAGGTCCGGACGTGTGGTCAGTTCGAGGCTCCGGGCTCCAGGCTCCTGGTTCCGGGCACAGGGCTCCGGGCTCCAAGCTTCATGTTCCAGGCTCAAGGCTACATGCTCCAGGCTCAAGGTTCATGGCTCCAGGCTCCAAGCTCCTGGTTCAAGGCTCTAGGCTCCAGGCTCCACGCTCAAGGCTCCAGGCTCTTGGCTCCAGGCTCCAAGCTCCAGGATCCATGCTCCTGGCTCCAGGCTCCATCCTCCAGGCTCCAGGCTCCAGGCTCCAGGCTCCTGGCATGGGGTAGGTTCAAAGTTCTGGGATCCATGCTTCTGGCTCCAGGCTTCGGGTTTGGGGTAAGTTCCAGGCTCCGGGTTCCACGCCCTGGGCTCAAGACTCTGGGCACGGGGTCATTTCCAGTCTCCGTGCTCCAGAGTTCAGGCTTTGGGTCTTCTTCTAGGCTCATGGCTCCATGCTCCTGGCTCAAAGCTTCTGTCTCAAAGCTCATGGCTCCGGCTTCGGGATCAGTTCCAGGCTCTGGGTTCCAGGTCCCAGGTTCCGGGGTCAGTTCAAAACTTGAAGCTTAAGGCTCCACAATCAAGGATCCGGGCTCTGG